>NW_026706617.1:0-115922 GCF_029867415.1 Vicia villosa
TCGGGTTCTATGATCCTTGGAAGTAACATCTCAATACGGCGCTCGAGCGACCGATCAAAATATTCCTCGAGGATAACTAACTTCGATCAATTTCAAAGCTAGCCACTTAATAGGCCACAAGTCAAGTTCAACTAAAAAGGTTCTAAGACAAATTAGTGTTTAATGACATTTCGGAAGCCTAATATACTCCTTGATCGTTTTCAAGGGACATCAGTATAAACCAAAGTATCGCACTAATGATGACTACCAGATCAACCGTATCGGTACATGCCGTACAGTTTCCTTGGTCTATTGTCATATACTTAAGGTATCTCGAGATTCGGGTTAGAATCTTTCACACAAGCAAAATACCCAAACAAACCTTTGAAAAAATAGAGCAATCAAGTCAATCAATTGAAAACATCGAAGTGACTTATTCTCTTAAGGTAACCCCTTTTGAAAACATTTTGTTTTTTGAAAGTATCTCCCCAGCAGAGTCGCCAGTTCTGTGGACCTCCTTTTTTTTTTCGGGCCATACCTCTGAGCGGGAGAGATACGTGAACTGACTCTTTTTTATCGCTTATGCTTTCGCATTTTTTTGAAAATTCACAGAGTCGCCACCGACCTTTTATTTTATCCAATTAAGGGAAGGTTTATAAAAGAAACAGAAAAAAGACCTTTAAGAAATTCTGGGTAAGGGGGTAGGTTATACAAAGGGAAGGTGTTAGCACCCTTTGTATCCATGGTTATCCATGGGCTCTTAAGTTTGCTTAGCTCACTTATTTTTCGATTACTTTTCAATTGCTTTAGAATGCTCATATGTGGTTTCAAATACCTTTGTAAATTGAATTTGTAATGATCCTTGTGCGGATGTATACAAAATGCTTGTTTATCTTTCGAAAGATGTTTTGAAAAGAACGTTAACTTTGTAATGATCCGTGTTTGGATGTATACAAAATATTGTCTTTTTGGAAAGTTTTGAAAAAACAACAGTGCATGAGAATTTTGTTTGTTTTGATTTGAGCAAGCAAACTAGGAGGTCTACCCTGAGTTGTAAGGTCTTTATCCTTATTTCCTTTAAAAATCTATCCTTTCACCGGATATAAACAAAAGGTTCGATTTTGTACTCAAAACAGTAGAATTTGACTTTGATTTTGAAAAGAATGAGAAGGGATTACCTTAAGAGGTGCAAATGTGATTGTGTTTGGATTCAGATATTTTATCTTTGAAGTTAGTGATCTAAGGGTTCAATTTTATCTTTGACATACACGCAGTTTATATTTGCTGGAAATTAAAATGCGGAAATGTAAAGTGCGGAAAGTAAATCTACGCTATTACATCGATTGTGCAGGAAACGTAAACTAGCCTATTTACATGAATTTGAAATCCTATACATTTATCTAGGAATTTAAATTGCAAGAAAAATAAAAGGCATGTTTTTTGGATTTTTTATGATTGATTTTAATTATAATTAATGCATGATTTATTAAATTAAAATGAAGAAAAAAGATGAAAATAGATTTAAACCTAGAAATTAAGTTTAAAATATGTACAAAATATTTGTCAATTAATTTTAAAACAAAACTAATTTTTTTGGGATTTTTGAAATTGATTTGAAATTGATTTGAAATTTATTAAGTTAATTAACACATAATTATGCAAATAATTACACAAATAATTAAAACTTAAAGAGAAAATTATTCAAAATATGTACAAAATTAGTCTATAATATATAAACAATATTTTATATAAAGAACAATTTTTTTTATGATTTTTTGATTGGTTAGAATAATTAAAAAGCAAATATATAAATATATACTAATTAATTATGCAAAATATTGAAATTATGAAGAAAAATAAAATATTTTTATTTCAGAAAATAAAATATTATTTTAGCAACTTAAAAATATTTTTTGTGTATTTTTTGGATTTTTAAAACTATTTTTAATTAATTTTGCAAAGAAATTAAAATAAAATAGAAAATAAAAGGATACTAATCAGATGTGGTTGATTGGAGAGTCCATGGTATGGACTAGCGTGTCAGGTGCGTTGGATGAGCTGGAAAGTGAATCTGAAGGCTCAGATATTGAGACACATGGCCATCAATACACCTGCAAAGCACTGGATTAGTGGAAAATTCAAAAGAACGCGCGCGCTGGCTGTCCAATGAGGTAGGGACACCTCATCATCTTCAACCTCTCGCTAGGACCTTTTACAGCGCTTTTATGAAAAGAGCGCTGTAATTGATGAGCTTCAGACCTGCAAAATAACGAATAGGGGTAAACCTAAAAATAAATTTGGCGCGACCTCTCCATTCAACTCGTCTGATCCATACGAACTCAATGGTACCACTTAGATCCTCTAATTTTGCCTATTTCAGAAAGCCCTAATTTTGAGATTATGAACCCTAGAATGGTAACTTCGTGTGTAAGCGTCTAAAACTCAATTAAAGTTCCAGAAATGATCTACACACCACACCAAGTTCAAATATATGTCTACATCGTGCTAGATATGCTTGTGTTATGAGATACAAGTCAGTTTTAGTTTGAGCAAATCGTGACCTGTGTAGCTCGATTCAGTGAGGTTTAAGACTTGCAATTGATTGGAATAGTTTCAGTGAAGCTCAGAGATGATGTTTGAATGCTTAGTTTGTATTGAAATTGACTGAAATTAAAAATTCGAATTTGAAATTTCTTTGAAAAGTTTAAGTGGTTACAAGCATGGTACAAGCATAAGAATGGCTCTGATTTCTGTCTCTCTTGATTGTGAAGTGTTATAGCCTTTATATAGACTATGTTTGCTTAGAATTGAAGCCAAGAAGCATCTAGTTGCCTTTGTGGAATTCTTGATTTTTTTATATTAAAAACCTTTGAATTATTGACCAAGTCTTCTTCTCTTCAATGCTCTTGCCTTGCTCTTCAATTCTCTGCAGAAAATCAGAGATTCCTTGGGTGAGTCATGCTTGGATTGTAAGCTACCCATTATCCATTCATTTTCCTTTTAATTTAATCTTAAAATAAGATAAAATTAAGCAAAAAAAATGGATAAAAAAAGGTGTGGGCCTTGTCTTGGTCGTGGGAGGCCCATAATATTATGGAAATGATGTTTGAACCATGAAAACTTGGCCCCATTTGGAAAAAATACATTTTTGAGCAATGTTGGTTTCATGCATTTTCCCAAAATTTAGCCAACTTCAACAAGGTGTAAATCCCTCAATTTTTGTCATATGAAGGAGATCTTGCACTTTTTGGAAACCTCAAAGAGTCCTCTAACCAATGCCTTTGGTCTCATGTCAAAATGATTTTTGATGCTCCTTGTGTGTCCTTTTGAAAAAAATGTCTTTTTGTTGACTTTGAAAATGACCTGTAATGTCTTTGGTCATATTTTTCAAATGGTGAATGCAATGACCATGGGATCAATTGAATTTGAAAGATAATTGAATTTCCTTCAAAATGAGCTTAGGTTTGAATTTTTTTTATGAAGGATGAGAGAGTTATGACCAGTCAAAGTTGAGTTGACTTTTCTGGTAAAAACCCTAATTTTGAATCTTAGGGTTTTGTTGATTTTTGATCTTTCCTTGATGAATTATGATCATCCAATGATCAAATGATGAATCCTTTGAAAAAATATGGACTTTGACAAAAAATTTCATTTTTGACTGTCTGTTGACTTTTATGGTCAAACGGGTCGTCTGTTGACTGTTTGAGCTGCTGACGGTGCGTCTGAGTGAATTGAAGTTTGAAAATTTGTATGATGGTACTTTGAGATATATGGATGTGCATGAAATCCATTTGAGGTCTCAAAAACTTGTTTCTCCTGTAAAAACAAGAAAACCCTAGTCAGGGACTGTTTTTGTAGGAGACAGTTAAGCGTACCTGATTTTTGTGCAGTGTTGAGTCTCTGCTAATCGCGTGATATTCAGAAGACTTCTAGAACAAAAATCTTGGAATTTTGAATTGTAAAAGATTGATTTGATTGATGGTACAAAACACTGAGAATTATACTGCCAGCAGTTTGACTGTCGACTGACTGTTACCAGTACAGTCTGAGTTTCTTGATTCTGCGCCTGCAAAAAGATTTAACTCTGTACCAATTGTGTGAGTACTATTTATCTGTAAATAAATAAATAGCATGTGTGAAGTAATAAACAGTATTTGGCGTTTGCGTAAGAATAAATTCAACTGCAAGCCAAATTACTGTATAAGAAAAATTCTAAAAAACTAAGTATTTCATATGTCAGGATATTTGTTGAAATAAAAATCCATGATTATATGAGACTCTTAATTTTCAGATTGGAGTTTTCTTGAAAAAAGATGCGGGAAAATTTTGGGGTATAACATTATGTTTCCGCCGTTTTCTATTTGTCCATTTGGACGTTTATATTCCGCTATTTTCTCTTTGTCCATTTGGACGTTTTGTTTATGTTTCCGCCATTTTCTCTTTTGTCCATTTGAACGTTTATATTCTGCTATTTTCTTTTTGTCCACTTGGACCATACTCTATTTTTTTTCTAAAACACTAATAAATAATAAAAATCTAAAAAACACCTAAGGCTCTCTATGGACTATTGGTTACTATCCCGATCATTTTGGAGACTTGGACTTATGGACTTAGTACCTCTGGACCCTGTTATTCTATTGTTACTCTGTTGTTATTCTATTTGTCTGGCATTGGATTGTTGTCTGTTTGTGTGTGCAGGCATTTCCTTGAAAGCCCTTGATGGTTAATTCCAAGGCGTTGTGATAAGGATTTTACCCGAAAACAATCGTTACTCTGCCTGATTTTCTTCAGAATTTTAATGTGCTTAATGCAAAGGGGTACTAAAGAGAATAAGTTCATCTGGATCCCCAAGTGGTAATGTGTTGGTTTAGTATTGATAAGTACAAAGGATGGGAAATCTACCTTGACTCATAATGTCAAGTGTTGGCTTCTTCTTCGGTTAGACCGTTTCTTTCCTTAGCTTTTATTTTACGCATTAGGATAGCCTCTTCATCTCATTCTCTTCTTAGATTTTCAAAATCTTCTCCCTTTTTCAAAAAATATTCTTATGTTTGTAAAACCTCTTTTAAAACCCTTCTTTAAAATATGTTTTGCCCTTAGTGGCCTTTTCTTCAAAAGTTTAGACACGACTAATTGTTGTAGTGAGTTACGATACCCCACGATTTTGAGATTGATTGATATGATGGGGTTTTTTCCACGTGAGAGAGCTAGTGGCATGATCGTTGATTTTCATCCGAGTTGGAGCCCTTCTTTCATTTGTGATGCAAAGAATCCATTTGTTCTCATGATCAAGATCAATGGCTGAGTATTTCTCTCTGATGACGATAAAGTGTTTATTCGGTTTTAAACGTTTTCCCTTTTAAGCGGAACTACATTAGCTTTGACTTCTCCATTGCACCGAGGAGGTATGTAGGCACAAAGCTTAATGCTTTGCCGAGCTTATTTTAAAAATAAAACAAACCCCTTTTTTAGCACACACACGACACAAATTTTCAAAAAGGTTCCTGTGGAGTACCACAGATATGAGGGGTGCTTAAAACCTTCTCCTTGTATAATCATCACCCGTACCTAAGATCTCTCTTTTTGTTTTAAAAATAAAGTTTGGTTTTTTTCGTTCTTTTCCCTTTTCCTTTGGAAACATTAAAGCGCGGTAGTGACTTTCACTGTAATATTGAGTCGAGTCAATATAATGGCTTCGATCTCAGATTTTCCCTGCTACAAAAAAATGGCGACTCTGCTGGGGATCCAGTTTTAAGTGTGTTAAGCCTATTTTTATTTATCTGTGTGTTTTATTTGTATATATGATTGTGTGCTTTGTTTGTTTATTTTCTTTTTTCTTTTTGGTGCTCGATGGTTCCTCTGTGATGAGATAAAGTCCTAACCCGGACTTTGGTGAGTAACTTGAGATAGGAGGTGGAAAGACCAATAGTCGCATGTTAGGAGCAATCCTTATCATGAGCGTCATATGATGGAACCCCAATCAGTGGAGGCCTCATGGAAGGTAGTAGATGTTGTTACATGCCATCATAAGAACGCTATTACTTTCAATAATGAGTGTCCGTAGAAGCTGAATGGCCTAGAACCCTTTTAACCCAGCTAAGCCTTTTTAGGATGTAGCGCAAAAACAAGGTAAAGTACCAATTTGAGGTTGTTGTTATGCGATGCTATGCTCATATGAGGTCTTTTTAGGAATATTTTTTGCGCCCATGAGCAATTGTGCGAGCCGGTAGTATCTGATAGAAGATTGAAAACTCTTGGAACCTTTGTAGAACCCGTTCGGCAGGTACAAAATTCCCTAGTACATACCTTTGGGGTGGTTCTTAACCTTGAATCCATGCTCGTGACGTCAAACCTTTGAACTTTGTTCATGCGGCCGTGTGTGATCTTGATTGTGACTGATGCATAAACCATTCATCCATGCATTCATTTGATTTCCAAGGAACTCATAGGTCTTTCTTTGTAAACATCATAAGTTTCATCAAACTCAATGGATCTTGGGTGTTGATGGGGTGAAAACCTTGATCCACAAAAATGGATGATTGATCTTGATGATAACTTGACCAAAGCTTTGATCCAATATAGGATTTACCTCCTTCATGTTTTGATGTTTACAAATTAATAACTTGAATTCCTTGAAAATCAAATAAATAAAAACAAAAACAACAATTACATCATTTGCATACGTACATCCAGGTTGTCCAGAAAACTTATCCTTGTTTGTCTCCATCTTCAGAGTATGTCAATTTACCGTCAAGCTGATTCCTCCACACAAGTACGGAACTAGAGCCAGCGTCAGATTGAGAATGGAATACCAAGAGTAACACAATGCAGAGGTCAGAATGGAAATTGATGAATTGAAGTTAGGCATGACCAAGCTCACTGAAATGCTGCAAGTTTTGATTGCTAGAGGAGAACCGCCTCAGAAGACTATCATTGTTGAAGTCTCAAGTGCTGATGTTGACCCTCAACCAACTCAACAACCACCTTCTACATGGCCTGAGTTTGGTTTGCCACCTGGTTACAATCCTCCCTAGGAGAAGACTCCCGGTATTGGTCAATCTTACCAACTTGTGATTGGTCAAGCTTCAAATCCAGTGTTTCATGCTCTTGTCTTCACTAAAACTCAGCATATTGTGCACACTATTGCTCAACCTAGTTATGTGAATCCTCTATTTGAATATCAAGTTTCCCGTTCCCAGAATGGAAGTCAAGGAGATGCTGGAGATATTAAAGATGTCAAAGAGCAGTATCAGACTTTGGAAAAGCGCCTGAGAGCCATGGAAGGCAATGACTACTTTGGGGTTGCTGCTGAGAATATGTGTTTGGTTTCTGATTTTGTCATGCCTGCAAAATTCAAGACTCCTGAGTTTGAGAAATATAAAGGGAACTCTTTCCCAAGAAGCCATTTGACCATGTACTACCGCAAGATGGCTGCTTATACCCAGAATGATAAATTGCTTATCCATTGCTTTCAGGATAGTTTGAGTGGAGCTTCGCTGAAATGGTATATGGAACTTGAGAGTTGTCACATTCATTGCTTCCAAGATCTAACTGATGCTTTCATGAAGCAGTATAAGTATAATTTGGACATGACACCTGACCGCCGACAACTGCAAAGCATGTCTCAGAAAGAGAAAGAATCTTTCAAGTAGTACACTCAACACTAGAGAGAGCTAGCTTCCCAAGTGGAGCCACCTTTAGCTGAAAAGGAATTGACTGGCATGTTTATGGACACTATTAAGTGCAAAAATGTAGTTATTTTGTATATATGTTTTGTTGCACTTATCGATACTTTTTGTTAATAACGTTGAATAATTCCCTGTTTTGTGCATAAATACATATACTTTGTGAATAGATATATTTTCATATACTTTTATACTTTTTGATAGTTTTGTACTCTTTTTGTAGGTATTCTTGCGTATTTGGAGCATGAGCAATAAAGTGTCGAAGACACGGCTTCAAACGCGCGATTTTGAGCGACAGAATCAATTCATTCGATGGTTAAGGCTCAAAATAAGGATGATAAAAATCATCAATTTGACTGCCATTTATTCATTGTTAGATAGGAAATTGAATAAGCTTTCCAACGCTTCAAACCGGGCGCAAATCGGAGTTACGGTTCTCAAGTTACGCCATTTTTACTAAAAGTTGTTTTTCCAACTCAGCAGGTTGGGCGCGATGCGCGCTGGACAGAACTCAAAATTGCATAAATAAGCGAAAATCAGATTTTTTAGGTTATGTTTTGGGTATTTTTGAACCCTAACTCATCCTAGGTCATTTTTGGGTAGATTTAGCTTGGAAGCACCATTGGAGCTTGCAATCGGATGATCGGAGGTCGAATTTCTCATCGATTGGTGTTGACAAACCAAGATATGTTTGGTTCATCTTCTTCTCTTCTCTTTGTATTTCTCTTTTGGTGAGTTTGTATGTAAATACTCTAAACCCATGGATGATTTTTTGCTTTTTCTACTAGTTGTATAAAGTTTGCTTTACAAATCTTAATCGGTGTTTCCTTGATCTTTTGCTTAAATGCTTTGGATTTGTGTTGTTGTAGAAATAGACATCACAAATCTTGATTAGGGGGATATCTGTTAGCTTTTGATTCTAGACATAGGATTGGGGCTAACATCCACTTAATATCTGAGTTTCATGTCTCTGTGTTGTTCGATCGATTGAGACATTGTTGAAAGAGCAATATAGTTGAATTCCCGTCGGTGTTGCAGAAATGGACATTGAGGTGAGTGATATATGGTGATTCTGACGAGTATTGTAGATTGAGTGCGGTGGAGTGATAAATCTTAGTTTGTGAGGAGTAGTTTAGATTCAAACCAGATAAGCTATTCTTTATCAAGAATGAATTCTTTTTATGTTCATATGTTATGTTTTCCTTGTTTGCACTAATTCTTTTTATTAAGAATCCGTCGAACGACAATTCAATAGCACTAATCTCTGTGGACATGATAAATTCCCAGATAAATATTTCCAAAACTTTTGTTGCTTGCCGCTTTACCGCTTCAACAAAATGGCGCCGTTGCCGGGGGTTGGTGTTTCTATTGAATTTGCATTGCGATAGTTTCTTTATTTTTGAGTTTTGTGAATATCGTATATTTTGTGCATATTCTCATACTTGTATATTTTTGTATATTGATACATGTTTATATTTTCATACTTATACATATTTGTGTGTTTGATTTTGTTCCTCTTCACTTTTGCTATTTAGCAAGGTGAAGTTGGCTAAACAAATTGAACTCGGATAGTTCGTAAATTCTAAATCTTCACTTTTCAATTTGTTTAGCCAATTAAGGATTTTGTAAATATTGCGTTTTATGTATATTTGTGTTTTTACACATACTTGTGTATACTTTTGGTTTTGATTCGTTTGTTAAATGTTTGGGCAGGTCGCTTTCTTTAGGTTGTGTTTGAGGCGAAAGCATTGGCGTACCGGGGGGAAGTTACTTACCATTCGCGAAACAATAAAGGCGTGGAGCTAACGACGTTAAACGAGCGCTTGTTGGGAGGCACCCTAATGGTTTTATTTTTCTGTTTTTCTGTAAATGAGTAGTGTAGGTTTAAGTGGTGGCGCACTGGAAATTCTGTTTTTTTCTAGACTAGTTTTGTTTTTCTGGTGTTGGGCGCGTTGCGCGCTCATGGGCGCGCCGCGCGTTTTGTTTCTTTTGGCCAGTGACCTCTTCTTAATGGGTCACTCGGCTCGCCTTTTTCCCACTTACACCAAGGCCTTATAGTTTAGTATTTTAAAGTTTTATTTGTAATTCTTTTGTTTGTGTTTAGATTCAAAATTTGGCCCGTTCGCTTGTGGTCGCATTTGGTAATTCTCCGATTGTGATAGATTCAACATGCCGGTTGTACGGTAATGATTGATCAAATTTATACATAGCAAGGTACTCGTTTATCGCATTTTATAGCATAGCAGGTTTAGGAGACTTTTCATTTGTACAATTTTCATATTACTCATTCTTTTTGCATAACTTGCTCATGACTTGAATCACAATTAGTTTTCCCTATTTACCATAAATGTGAGGTGGCTTTCCATTGTATATATATGCGAGAGACCGACAATTCTTGTTTTAACTGGATATTATTATGTTTAATCTTTCGTTTGTATTGTTTTTGTGAATGCACGAAAGTGGTAAAGACACTTGTTTGATTTTGAGCACAGCTACCATAGCCAAATATTCAATACACCTTGTGAGTGCGTGATCATTAGTAGGGTTGTTCACGGTTCGGTTCTTTATGAAAACTGAACCGAACCGAACCATAATATCAAAGCATCCGAACCGAACCGAATCGTTTCAATTTTTTTTAGAACCGAACTGAACCAAAAGTTTTAGTTTGGCATAACGGTTCAGAATTCCGAACCGTACCAAACCATTAGAAGACAATTTTTCCAAACTGAACCATTTACTAAAGAACCGAACCGTTATACTTAGTTTTAAGTTTTTTTTAATAAAAAAATTATTTAAATTTCTTTTTAACATTTTTTCATAAACTTTTTTAATATACTATTATACCTATTTTTTAACTTAAATTTTTTTTAATCTACATTCATAATCAAAATCTAAATTAATTCAAAATTACAAAAATCATTAAAAAAATCACAAATTAATCAACTTTTACAATATTTAGGATTGTTTGGATAAACAACTTATAGCACAAGTGCTTATAAAAATAAGCACCTAAGAATAAGCTTTTAAAGCCATTTTTATAGCAAAAAATAAAATAAAATGGTTTTTATATGTGTTATAAGTTGTTCTCATAAGCTATCTTGAAGAACTTATAAAAATAGGCTAAAAAAAATTTTAAAAAATGTCATTAGCTATTTTGATAAAGTCTCCAAACAATGTCACAAAACTTATATCAGTAGGTAAGCTCGAAAAAGTCAATTCTAGTATCTAAATACAACTTTTCTTAAACCGAAATTCAATCGAACCATTTATTAAACCAAAAGCAACTACAATTAAACTAGGGTCTTCTGAAACTCTTTTAATTTTCAAAGTCTTCATCATCATCAAGATTAACCAATGTCGGAGATGTTATCTCTACAAAACAAAATCAAAATTACAACGACAAGTTAGATATCACATAACCATAACTAAATTAGATATCACTACTAAAATACAAATCAAAATTACAATGACAAACAAAAAAGATATCAACATAACCATAACCAACAAGAAAGGTACACTAAAAACAACAACAAAATCCAATATTTAAATAAAAGAAAAATCATAAAGATTTACTATAGTAATACAAAATGTTGTGAGGTTAAGCAAAAATCCTCATGATTCAGGAACAACAATAATGGGAAAGGCTAATGGAAAATATGTCCTCCATATGAATCAATTTTAAATGGAGGAAGGAAGTACTAAGATACTTACACATCAGTAGCAACATAAAAAGTTATTGCTTCTCTCTAATTCAATTTTTCCTTTTTCCGTTATTTCCTTCATGAAGATATAAAGTTGTAACAGTACACACACACGTTAAATGAGAAAAAATGAATTGTTTCTCATTGATGAAAAATTGAAAACCAATTAACCAGTGATATATATAATTAATAAATTGTTTACATCTACTCTATTTTCTTTGTCATCAATGATATATAGCTACTTTCTCAAAATTCATTTATAAACTATACAAAAGATGAAACCCACTCAAAATTCATCTACTCTTTTGAAGAAATGTACACGATTTCAATGTGCCAATTGCATTCTACCAAAACAAACTAACTGACTGTACAACTTTATTAACAGTGGCTAACTACTAAGCATTGTTTTTAATTTACATGATTGCATTAAACTTATAACTAACTATTCCCAAACATAATTCAAACCATTTCATTGATGAGGAAAAAACCAAGAGAGTACTTGGTGAGAATGAGAGAGGCAACCTTATACCTAACTATCCTTTTTGGATGATGCTTGACATTTTTATAGCAAAACTGCAACTTATTGCAAAACTGCAACCATTAAATTCACCATTGGCTCAAGATAGCATGACTGATTCCAAGAAAAAAAACTAAGTTAATGCTGACAGCCAATACCATAAATTAGACAACTAAAATTCCTATACAAGTGTAGGTACAATTGGCAAAGTCCATACCGGAGACAGATATTAAAGGAACCTTCCTTAGCTCAAAAGCTCAAACTATCATTCAATATCTTCTAGAACACTTAAATTCTTCTCAACATTCTAACCCAATTTTCCTTTGAAGGAGTAGATGTGTAGAATTGGTCATACAACATCTCAAACAATTTAATGGTTGATGTCACTAAGTTAAATATTCAACTTCAACTCTATAGGGTTATAGGTCAAATTTCCAATTTTTAAGCTCTTCAATCTTTCACAATGAATGAATTTGCAATATGAAACACGGAGCCTGTGATTTAATACCATTCGAGTACAATTTTGGGGAATAAATTCATCTTAAAGCCTTATAGAACTTTATAATTATATCCTCAGATTCTAAGATTGAATACTAAATGTTACGTTCCTTCTCGGCAAATTTAGAAGAGATTTTCTTCATTATTCTAATCAAGCTATTTCACCCTTGCAATATGAGTTTCTATTTGATAAGAATCTAATTGAAACATGATTTTTAAAAGACGGTTTCTTATTAAGGCACAATCATCACTGCTACTCATTCTTTAGATATAACTTTTTTGTATTTCTATTGTGAAAATGTTCAGATATAATAACTTCATCAAAACAAGCAAAACGAAAAAATTGAAACAAAATTTCAGATATAACAATTTAGGTTAATTGTAGTTGATCTAGGATCACATAACCTAGGTGTAACATCTAGAAACCTAACCACTTGTTGTTCTTTGTTAGGTTGCTGGAAAATATAAACAGGAGGGAAAAAATTAAGTTCTAAACTCTAAGCCTTATTTCTAGTGATTAAACAATCTTTTTCATCGCATATTTGAGTAGACTATGCACCTGTAATACAACCTTAGTAATTCAATTCCAATAGTTTAATTTAGCCACAAGAACAAATTAAGTCATTCTTAGCTTATTTCACTTAAGTTAAGCTTATACCTGTTGTGTGCAATTAAGATCTTATGGCAGTTGTAGTTTGAGTTCAAAAGAGAGAAAAAGTAGAAGCCTAAATACATCCCTCCCTCTTCTAACATATAATATATTCTTTATGTTTTCATACGCAAATTATTTGAAATTCTACAGAACAACACTACTGAAGATGATATCATCAAATTTCTACAGAGGTTCTAAAAATATGATTTGGGGAAACAACAACTCTAACATCAAATTTGTAACAACCCAAAACAACTAAACTCATGAAGTGGATAGAAGAATTTACTTACAATAGAGTAAATTGTAGTGGAATTTAGGGTTGTTCAAAAATCTGAGTTAAGCCATGAAGCTGTGGTGAAAAAAACGGTAGAAGATAAGCTTTGATTAAGAATAAAAGATGAGTAGTGATTAGGGAAAATGGGTCTACCTGTAAAACGTGATGCAAAGGAGAAGAAAAACGAAGATAGAAGAAGCTTGAACAATGGATTTGCAGATTCAGAAAGAAGCCGATTTCGAATCTAGATAGAGATGAACCTAGTTCTTTCACCAATTCACGGTTTGAAGATTTGGAATATTCACCAATTTGGGGGTTTAGGGTTCTTCACCATTTTCCAGTTTTTCTTCAAAGTTTCAAGGTTTAGAAGCTTGAGTGTTTTGAAGTTATTAGAAGTTAAAAATTTGAAACTAAAGTTTTAACGGTTCGGAACTAAATTCAAAGGGTTAATTTCTTATCAGTTCGGTTCTAGAACCATTAATAAAATATAAGTTCGGTTCACTAACCAATAATAATGGTTCAGTTAATTTAACTTCAGTTCGGTTTGGTTCGACAGTTCGGTTTGGTTCGGCGGTTCTCTTGAACAGCCCTAATCATTAGTATCTCTTTTGAGCCTATTTGTCAATGTCCATGTTGTTTTTGCTAAATGCTTGTCTATGAGTGTTTGGTTCTCATTTTTGTATGAATGTTGATTCTTTGTATTCTTGAACCCTCAACCATGATTGTTGGTTTGAATTTTTACCTTGCCTTAGAAAGTAGGGAGTATTGACATTTTGATAATATTGTTGAATTCAAGTTGGGGAGAGAATGTTTACTTAATTTTTGGTTGATTGATTATGAGGTTGTGAAAAGAAAAGAAAAAATGTGAATAAGAAAGAAAAGAAAAAGAAAGAAAAAAGAGAAAAAGTTTGAAAAAGAAAATAACAAAAAGAGTATGAATAAGAGTGTGCTAATAAGTTTTGTGTTTGGTGTGAAACTTGTGATGAAGAAGAAAGTTGGATTGGAATTGTATTGTTTGAAACTTTGTGGAAGTAATTACTCCCTTAGGTTTAGGCAAGTTTTTGTTTCGATTAGCTTTAGGACTTATCACTTGTTTGTTAACCGAGCCACATTACAACCTTGCAAGCCCTTCTGATTCGTGCCGTTGCATTTTTAATACTATTTTTAGATGAACGCATAATTTTGTCTTTTGTTTGCAAGATTGTTGGATGAGTGTTCAAAGTCCTCACCTTTCGGTGTTTTTCATCTACCGATGAGTTTTTGCTAGGCGTGATTCGTGATTGAGCTTGTTTTGTTTTAGAATCTTTTGTATGATTTTGGTACTTAGGATTCGTTTCATTTTCATGTTCGTTGTAGGATTGTGGTAAGTGTTTACTTTGTTTGTGCGTTTTTGTTTGAATCGTGCAATTGTTTCGTTTTCTAAACTTTGTTGATTCTTGATTCTTTGGATTTTTACTTTTGCGATTTGAATGTTTGGCCTTGTGTGAGGACAAACAAATTCAAGTTGGGGAGAGTTTGATAATTGCAAAAATGTAGTTATTTTGTATATATGTTTGATATTTTGTATAGAGTTTGATATTTCGTATATTTTGAGCGACGGAATCAATTCATTCGGTGGTTAAGGCTCAAAATAAGGATGATAAAAATCATCAATTTGAATTCCATTTATTCATTGTTAGATAGGAAATTGAATAAGCTCTCCAACGCTTAGAACCGGGCGCAAATCGGAGTTACGGTTCTCAAGTTACGCCATTTTTACTAAAAGCTGTTTTTTCAATTCAGAAGGTTGGGCGCGATGCACGCTCATGCGCGCGACGCGCGCTGGACAGAACTCAAAATTGCATAAATAGGCGAAAATCATATTTTTTTTAGGTTATGTTTTGGGTATTTTTGAACCCCAACTCATCCTAGGTCATTTTTGGGTAGATTTAGCTTGGAAACACCATTGGAGCTTGCAATCGGATGATCGGAGGTCGAATTTCTCATCGATTGGTGTTGACAAACCAAGATATGTTTGGTTCATCTTCTTCTCTTCTCTTTGTATTTCTCTTTTGGTGAGTTTGTATGTAAATACTCTAAACCCATGGATGTTTGTTGCTTTTTCTACTAGTTGTATAAAGTTTGCTTTACAAATCTTAATCGGTGTTTCCTTGATCTTTTTGCTTAAATGCTTTGGATTTGTGTTGTTGTAGAAATAGACATCACAAATCTTGATTAGGGGGATATCTGTTAGCTTTTGATTCTAGATGTAGGATTGGGTTAACATCCACTTAATATCTGAGTTTAATGTCTCTGTGTTGTTCGATCGGTTGAGACATCGTCTAAAGAGCAATATAGTTGAATTCCCGTCGGTGTTGCAGAAATGGACATTGATGTGAGGGATATGTGGTGATTCTGACGAGTATTGTAGATTGAGCGGCGGAGTGATAAATCTAAGTTTGTGAGGAGTAGTTTAGATTCAAACCAGATAAGCTATTCTCTATCAAGAATGAATTCTTTTTATGTTCATGTGTTATGTTTTCCTTGTTTGCTTAAAACTCATTTAACCCAAACTCATAACTAAGAATCCGTCGAACGGCAATTCAGTAGCACTAATCTCTGTGGACACGATAAATTCCCGGATAAATAGTTCCAAAACTTTTGTTGCTTGCCGCTTTACCGCTTCAACAGACACTCTCTCACATTTCTTTTGGGAGAAAATGATTGGTAGTGTATCTTCGAACTTTACGGACTTGGTTACCCTTGGCCAGAGACTTGAAGAAGGAATCAAGAATGGGAAAGTTACCCATGTTGCTGAATCTTCTGGTGGATCGAAGAAACCTTATGGAAACTTCCACAAGAAGAAAGAGAATGAGATTAATGTTGTGTCAGAAGACAGAAGATCTCGTCGTAGACCTCGGAATGGTGATCAACCTTATGTAGCTAATGTCGCTCTTGTACAAGTTCAAACTGCTAATCAGAATCAGAACAGCGATAGGACTCACTTTGATCCTATTCCTATGGCTTACACTGAATTGTATCCTTCATTGGTTCATAAAGGGTTGATTACAACAAGATCCATGCCTCCTCCTTGAAACCCTCTCTCAAAAGGATTCCGACCTGATCTTCATTATGAATACCATTAGGGTGGTGCTGGCCATGATTTAGAAGTTTATTATGCTTTGAAGACTACAGTTCAAGAGTTGGTGAGATCAAAGATGCTCTCTTTCAAAGATGTTGGTCCCAATGTTGTCACCAATCCTTTACTAGATCAGATTGGCTGAAGACAGGTCAAAGGCAATTATCTTCCTAAAGCCAGTGTATCAAGACAGGACAGCTCATCCTCGTCACTAATTAGTCACTAGGCCTTGTTTATGTACTATTTGTATTTCCTTTATTGTACTGTTTACTTTTAGAGTTTGTTTGTTTCTGAATGGTGATTTTAATGAAATGAGCATTGCATATTTTGAATTCATTCACATCTTCTATGTTTGTGTTTATGCTTTACTTTTACAAAACCTTTTCTTCATTTTTCTTTCTCTATCAAACTTGTGTTTTATGCAAAGATTGGAGGGAGGATGATGACAACGTAATACCCAAGTTGTTGAATTGTATGCTTTCAAATAAAACTTTGCTGATGATGTACATGTATTGTTTCAAATCCCCAAACACTGGAGAAATAAGGAAGTTAATCCCTCGTCAATCCCTTTGAGCCTTCGAAGTAGGAGTTTCTTTCTGTACGAAAAAACCCGCATTTTTAAACCTGGGGACAGGGTAGTTCTCAGTTAATTTGACTGTGCATTCTATTTTAAGATAATCATTCAATACACCTTTCAACAGAGGGTTCAATCACAAGCGTTCCTTCGCGCACACATCAAAGAAGTGTTGGAGATGTCAATCAAAAGCCAATGATGGTTCATCAATCATTAATCAGGGCAATCACTATCTTTCAAAAAAAATTGTGTATCAAAAAAGTATATATATATATATATATACACACACACACAAAGAAAAGCTTGCTAAGTCAAAAATCCAAAAAAATGACTTAGGCAAAAATTAAGGCATCCCGCTGACTGTAAGTTCAAATAAACAGTTCAGGCAAAAGTTATGGATATAAAAAGAAAAATGAAAAAGAGAAGTCAATAAATTCCTCAAACAACAAAATGTTGTGACTACCAAAAGGAAGAAGCGATTGCCATCTCAAAAGTTCTCTTTACTTATGAACTATCATCATTATCAAAGGTGCAATTCCAGAAGTCTCTTGGAACCTAAATGCATAAGTCGAATTAACTGAGTTTTAGGACTGTAGATCATCACGAAGATGGGGTGGGTACAATCAAATTTTGAGACTTATATCCTTTGTTTCTAAAAACCGTGAACATGACCATGTTACAACCTTCAAAAGACCTAATTAAAGCAAAGTTTGTTTGAAATCATACTACAACAAGGTTGCGTAAGCTGACTCCTATGAGATTTTCCAATAATTTGTTTTGATAGCATGTCTCTGCTTTATCTTTCACTTTGAATGTCTTAACCTTTGTGTTTCGACTAGTGATTCCATTTGCTTTACCTCATTAATATCACTCCAATGATTTTGATTTTAAAAATATGTTTTGAGCATTGCATTAAAATTACCATTCTTGAATGAACATTTTATTTGCAAGTAAGCACTCATCTTACTGGAAGTTCAAACAGTCAAGAAACTTGATCAGTGATCCTATCAAGGGCATGTTATTTCAAGATCTTGTTGTTCGGATGTTCAATCAAGATTTGTTGATCAGAATATCCTTTCAAGACTTATATTGGGGCAAGCTTTTCCAACATTAATTTAAGAACTGATGCCATGATCAGTCCATCCCCAGTATAGTTCAACTGAAGCCATGATCAATTAACTTGCAACAATTGGTCAATCAGGGGCAATCTTCTTCAGTAATCCCCAAGCAGTTTTATTAGTCCTTCTCAGAAGATCATCAGTCGGATACAGTTACCAATGTGACAAGAAGTGTTTCCAAGCATCTTCTTCATAAGTAGAGTTGGCAGAGCTCCCGTGTTGAGGAATCAGAGTTCCTATCGTACCTCACAAAAGAGTCTACCTCAATCGTCACAAATTATTGCATTGCATTAAGCATTCATCATGTATAGAAAATTTAACATCATGCATAGAAACAAATTCATACTCATTTACTTTCTTCTGAGGTCTTGTTGTTATCAACGTCTTACCTTGAGATCAAAGTCCAAATCACTTGGCACCTACCAAAAATAGATACTTGTTTGTCTTCTCCATCTAGTTTTATTCCTAGATGTCCCTTTCTTCTTTCAGTGCAATTCCTGAAAGATGTTTCTTATCTCTCTCTTCTTCCAGTGCCATTCCTGGATACCATTTTCTCACTTCATTCAATGCTATTCTCGGATGTTGTGATCTTCACTTTATTCACTTCTATTCTTGAATATCGTGATCCTTTTATCTAGTGCCATTCCTGGATATCATTTTCTCACTTCATTCAATGTTATTCTCGGATGTTGTAATCTTCACTCTATTTACTGCTATTCTTGAATATCGTGATCCTTTCTATCCAATGCCATTCCTGGATGTCTTTTCCAAATTCAGTCATGTTTTACTCTTGAATGACTTTTGATGTGGGTTCTAGAGACCTTTCTCTCTGAATATCTCTGTTGATTTTTCTGTCCAGAATTCCCTTCATGTTTTACTCTTGGGAGCTTCTGTTAACTTTCTCTTTCTCCCGTGAAGTCCAAGTTTCATTCCTGGATGACACATACCTTTTCCCCAGTGGAGTCCTCTCTTATCTCCCCAGTGGTGTTATATTCCCCTCTATTCCATAATCATACTTGATGCATCCATTAGCATCACATCATACCTTAGGTTCAAAAATTGTGTGTTTTATATTTAAGTGTCTTCAATTACGTCGATCTGAGGATTTTAACCCTCACATCTCCGAATAGAAGAAACTTAAATAGGGGCATCTGTCATACCCCAATTTTTGACCCTAAGATCATACATCATTTGCATTTCAATCATCAATCCAGATCACAATCTTGAGGTATCATTTTTTCTTTTATGCTCACTCTATCTCTGAGGGGAATCATCAAGCACTTTTAGCTTTTCATTTGTTTTTTACTAACCAAAATCCAAAAATATGCATTTTTGTTTCTTTTGTTTGTGTTTTGCAGGAAAAAGATCGGGCAAAAATCAAAACAATGCAAGAAAATGGTTTTTGAAAATTTCACTATGGAAATCGATTTACCCATATAGGAAATCGATTTCCCTGAACGAAATTTGAAAAAAAGAGGGAAGCATGGCGTCATTTTTGGAACCAAACACATTTTCTTTGACCATTTTTGTCATTTTACCAATTTTCCATCTCATCAAAAATAATTCCCTTCATTAACCCCATTTTAACCTCATTTTACCATTTAAACACCAATCAAGCACAAATGAATTACCAAATGCAAAATGACCAAATTACCACTACTCTTGCTCCAATCCTATAAATAGAGGCCTTGCCTCCCTCATTTGAGAAGCTTAGAAAGCCAATAAAACTCTTGCAATTTCATTCTTCATCCCTACCAAATTCACCAAAGCTCTTTTTCTTTCAAAAAGTTTGTGAGTCACATCTTGAACCTCACAAACTTTGAGCTAAACCACCATCCATTTCACTCTTTTTTCTTCAATTGTTTAGGGATCAAGATTTCTGTTGGTGATTCTTGAAGTGGATCTAAGTTTTGTTCAAGATTTGGTAATTTTCTTCATCCTTTTTCATCTATCATAATGTGACTCTTCTGTGCTTGTGTGTGATGCATCTTTGATGCTATATTGGTCCTATTTGACGGTAAATTGATGGAAAATTCATGCTCCAATTGATATGTGATCATAAGGTGTTTGTATGTTTGCTTAAATCAAGTTTTATGCTTCCTAATACTGTTTTTTTGAAAGCTGCACGCAGGAAATCGATTTCCCTCTGTAGGAAATCAATTTTCCACCTTGTTTTTAGGCCAATTTTGAACTCTGCACTCAGGCTATCAATTTCCTACAAAGGTAAGTCGATTTCCAGTGAGGCAGAATGCTTTTTTTTGCCATTTTTATGCTTGTTTTGCCTTCTTTCTTCCTCTTCTTCATTAATATCATTGGATCTAGGATCTTGATAGGTTTGAAATGACCAAGTCCATAATATTAGATGAATGATATTAATGATAGTGTGAGTTGATTTTACTCTATGCATTTTTATTCTTCTTCTCCTTCTTTTTTTCTTTTGATCGATGAAAGTCTTAATACCATGAGAATTCTTATGAATTCTTGGTAAAGACTAGATTGTTACCTATTTTCTTTTCGTGCGGTATTGCTTTCGGATATTGATTTACATATCGCTTCTCTCGCATGCATTAGCACATAAAGTTTTGACCGGCCTCGTTGTAGGGTGATTTCCACATAAATCACTTGGCGATCTGCTTAACATAGCGCAATATTTCGTGTCCCGAATAAAAAAGGTCCAATATGGAAGAGAATTGTATGCGGTTGATTTATGACTTATGGAAATTTATCGTGTAGTCGCTATGCTTTTATCAAGCTTCTGATAAATTTCTATTGAATTTAAATCCGAGAACATCCTTCACTCACCATTGATCTTCATTACTAACTTTGATAACATACTTGACAAGTTTCAAGATGGTTTTCTTTAACATCTAATAATTGACTTTAATTTCCGCACTTTATTATATTGCTCTTTATTTTTCGCTTTATGCTTTATTTTATCATTTCATCATGTTTATGTTTCCGCCATTTTTTATTTGTCCATTTGGACGTTTATATTCCGCTATTTTCTTTTTGTCCACTTGGACCATACTCTATTTTTATGCTAAAACACTAATAAATAATCAAAATCTAAAAAACACCTAAGGCTCTCTATGGACTATTGGTTACTATCCCGAGCATTTTGGAGACTTGGACTTATGGACTTAGTACCTCTGGACCCTGTTATGTTGTTGTTACTCTGTCGTTATTCTGTCTGTCTGGCATTGGATTGTTGTCTGTTTGTGTGTGCAGGCATTTCCTTGAAAGCCCTTGATGGTTAATTCCAAGGCGTTGTGATAAGGATTTTACCCGAAAACAGTCGTTACTCTGCCCGATTTTCGTCAGAATTTTAATGTGCATAATGCAAAGGGGTACTAAAGATAATAAGTTCATCTGGATCCCCAAGTTGTAATATGTTGGTTTAGTATTGATAAGTCCAAAGGATGGGAAATCTACCTTGACTCATAATATCAAGTGTTGGCTTCTTCGCTTAGACCGTTTCTTTCCTTAGCTTTTATTTTACGCATTAGTATAGCCTCTTCATCTCCTTCCCTTCTTAGATTTTCAAAATCTTCTCCCTTTTTCAAAAAATATTCTTATGTTTGTAAAACCTCTTTTAAAACCCTTCTTTAAAATATCTTTTGCCCTTAGTGGCCTTTTCTTCAAAAGTTTAGACACGACTAATTGTTGTAGTGAGTTGCGATACCCCACGATTTTGAGATTGATTGATATGATGGAGTTTTTTCCACATGAGAGAGCTAGTGGCATACTCGTTGATTTTCATCCGAGTTGGAGCCCTTCTTTCAATTGTGATGCAAAGAATCCATTTGTTCTCATGATCACGATCAATGGCTGAGTATTTCTCTCCGACGATGATAAAGTGTTTATTCGGTTTTAAACATTTTTTCCTTTTAAGCGGAACTACATTAGCTCTGACTTCTTGCAATACGGTGAACTGACTTTTAAAGAAAATGTTGCGGTAAGCAAGAGTCGCCATCGACTTTTATTTTATCCAATATATAGAAAGGCTAAAAGAACAGAAAAAGACCTTTTAAAAAGATTTTGAGTTCGGGGGGTAAGTTATACAAAGGGAAGGTGTAAGGCACCCTTTGTATCCATGGTTTTCCATGGGCTCTTAATTGCTTAGCTCACTTTGTTTTTAAAATGTTTGAATTGTTTAAAAAAGTAGGGTGTGAATAGTAAAAAGATTTGAGTAAGGACTTTAGCTTGTAAATAAGCGTAGTCTTTTTGAAAATATTCTTTGAAAAGAAATGGGAAAAGATTTTGAAATTTGAATTTGAATTTGAATAGAGCAAGCAATTAAAAAGTAATTACCCTTAAGTTTAGAAATTTTGTTCTATTAGCTTTTCAGGGCGAAAGGATCTATCCATACCATGAGAGGGTAAGGAAGTCTTTCAATTGGATGTATAAGGGTCATCGAGAATAATTGTTCGCCACAAGACTATCCCATGCCATAAAGAGGGCAGGTAGTCTAAGGGAAGGATATAATAGTCATTTTATCTTTTTAGGCATCATGCGAGGATACCTTAGCAATTATTTTTATAAGGCAACATCGAGGGAGTTTCAATAACTTTGAGAGCGACATTTGCTTTAGGTATCCTCGGAATCAAGGGACTTTGACTATTTAGTATACTTAGAGGCAACAAAATTATAAGGCAACAAGAGGGATTACCCTAAAGGTGTGTGGGTGCACAATCATGTGGTTAACTTCGATGACATTTATCTTATAATTTAGTGATATAGGTTCAGTTAACAGTCTTGCACTCCCTAGGATTACTAACCACGCAGTTAATAAAAACAAAATTAAAGGCAGAAATTAAAAGTTCTACGCTATTACAATAAACACCTGCGGGGAAGGGGAATGAAAGCAGAAAGTAAGAGGGAGCAACAATTAGTTTTAAAATCTTTATCTTGAGCCTTGATCTCCCTCGAACCTTCGATTGACTCTGAACATCCGAGAATTAAACAGAGAATAATAGGGAGAGAACAGTGATTAGTAATCATGATGAAAATAGTTGACCAAAATAAAATCAGGGTTTGCAAATATTAAAATAATTAATTAGCCAAAAATTTAATTATTACCCTAAAATAAATTACTAGCTTAAAAATCTTAACTAATTATTTAACCTAATTAATTTACTAATAAAACTAATCATAATTAATTTTAAAATTATCAACTTAAATTAATAAAATTCATTTTTTATTTATAAAGAATTAGCAAAACAAATATGTAGTAATAATAAGAAAAATAAAGGGAACTTAGCTTTTGATTGAATGTGGCGGAAGGATCTCTCTGATTAACCCTGAAAATTAGCCATGAAGGAGAAAAATGTGTTAGTGCATTAAAATCCCCAACAGTAACGTGGCAGATCAAAAATAAAAACATTAATAATTGGGGCAGACCAAAAAAGGGTAAGGCAAAAACAAACCCTGAAAGGGGCAAAAAAAAACCAGGGTTAACAGGCAACACCTACCAACAAACCTAAGGCTATTAGGGTTTATAAATGCCTCGAGGTTAACAAATATTAAAATCAATTGATTAACAAGTATATATAATTTTATTGTTAAATAAATAAATGAGTATGAAATTATCATATAAAACTAAGTTAATAAATAAAGAAGAAATTATAATAAAAGAAGAGAAAAAGAAAGTAAAACATATTCATGTAACTAAAAATAAATAAAAATTAGAATCACTTAGCTTTGTTCTAGTGTGGAGGCTCCATGATGGAACATGGTGGACCAGCACCTTCTCCTTCGTTGGATCTGAATGCAAAGCAATCTGATGGTCATTGAATGCTGTTTATCATGGTCCTCGCAGGTTGTGTCGTACTGGATCGGTGAAGCTTGCAGTTGATAAAAATTAATGTCTCCAGCCAGGTTCGAACCTGGGTCCTGAAGGTTGCCAAGAGAGTTTCCTGCCAATTAAGTTGTGTCCATTATTCATTAATAATATACATTACATGAAATAAATATACAAACAAATTGGTAAATGTAAAAGTCAAAAGAATTATCTGAAGTGGGCCCGGGCGTCATGATGAATTCAATCGCAGGCGGAGAGAGAAGAGAATTTGGTTTGACTGGCCATCGGGAACGTTGCACGCGTGGAAGAGAAAGTCTGAGTTTGACTCGCGAATCACCAACGGCCACGTACGCATTTTCCTTCATCTCCTTCCTCCAGATTACCTACGGAATTTATTAGAGATTTTCCTGCGGATTTACTCGCGGAAAATCCTTCGAATTTTCTGCAACGTTAAAACTCACACAAACACACGTTAAAAAGTTAGGACTCGTGCCTAGTTAGACTATTCATGATGTTCTGAATTCAATGGTGGTGGTTTTGAGGCCTGAAAACGAGGGCACACGTGAGAACGAAGCCCACATTAATTCATGCCCTATCCATGGCAATTGGTGATTACGATCTCAAACCTCACGAACAATGGCTCTGACCGGTTCTAAACATCACTAGAATCTCAAATATATGGTTACTAAGCATTGAAATTGATTGAATCATGGAAAACGAGAAGGTTAAAAAATGCATGAATATGGTGATCGTAGCATGTGAGTTTCAGACGTGATCAAAGTATAAGAGTTACCTGTACCTGTCTTATTGCCCTGTCCAAGATGAATGGGACGTTTGTTGGCTCTTGAATTGGCTCGGAACAAGTAATTTTTGTATGCCCTAATTTGGAGAGAAAGTTTCCTCTTTCAAACCCTATTTTCCTTGGCCAATTTCGTCCTCTAATTTTGTGGAATGCCTTGAGTACTTATAGTGATGAATTAGGGCAAAGGTTTGATCAAGAAATAAGGTGATTGATTAAATAAGATTTGAAAAAGATTTGACTCAAATTTGATTCAAACTATTCTATTTTTGTCTTAATCTCTCTCCAATCTCTTTCACGTGTATCATTAGTATTATGAATCAATTAGGATCAAATGAAATCAATCACACAATTTTGAATATTGTTTTATAATTTATTTGATTTAATTTTGAATTTAAATGAATAAAATCAAAATTAAAAGAAATAAAAATCAAAAAATGAAGATAAATAGCTTTATGGGCCTTTCATGAGATCCTTATCACTTTCATAACTCAACAACATAGGCCCATTTGGAAATATTTGGAGTTTTGGACCTTTTCTCTTCATGCATACCCTTGAAAATAGGTGAACTTGTGCACCTTGCCATTTCCTCATATTTCAACATTTTTTCAAGTTCTTGGACCTTTTAGAAACCTTGAAGAGTCCTGTAACCAATGTTTTTGGTCCCATTTCAAAATAATTTTCCATGTTCCTTGTATGCTCTTTTGAAAAAGATGACTTTTGGTTGACTTTTGAAAAGGACCTATAATGTTTTGATCCATATCTCTCAAATGAAGCATTTTTAGACTTGGCTTGCGAGAGACAAAATTGTAGGTAATTCAATTTCCTTCAAAATGAGCTTTGGATGGAAATTTTATGAGATTCCATGTGGGAGTTATGGCTGGTCAAAGTTTAGTTGACTTTCTCCTATAAAACCCTAATTTAGAAACTTTTGAAATTATTGATTTTTGATCTTTCCTTGATGAACCATGATCAATCCTTGATCAAATGGTGAATGATACTTCAATATAAGGATGTTGACAAAAAATCAGGAGTTTTGACTGTACTTTGACCACAGTTGACTTTTAGGTCAAATCAGTCGACTGTTGACCATTTGAACTTTTGATTGAATAATCTCATGAATCAGAGCTTGTGATTTGGCATGAGGATCCTTTGAGGAATATGAAAGGTTATGAGGTCCACTTGAATTGTCAGAACTTAATTTATCTTGAAGAGAAGCAAAACCCTAGTTTGAGGGTTTGTTGTTTAGGGGAGTGTACAGTCAATCAAGTCTTGAGCTTCTGATATTCAAATGAGCTTGAGTATAAAATGTGGTGGGAAAATTTTGGGATATGACACTTCTCCATTGCACCGAGGAGGTATGTAGGCACAAAGCTTAATGCTTTGCCGAGCTTATTTTAAAAACAAAACAAACCCCCTTTTTAGCACACACACGACACAGATTTTCAAAAAGGTTCCTGTGGAGTACCACAGATAAGAGGGGTGCTTAAAACCTTCCCCTTGTATAATCAACACCCGTACCTAAGATCTCTCTTTTTGTTTTAAGAACAAAGTTTGGGTTTTTTCGTTCTTTTCCCTTTTTCCTTTGGAAACAATAAAGCGCGGTGGCGACTTTCACTAAAATATTGAGTCGAGTCAATATAATGGCTTCGATCTCAGATTTTCCTCGCTACAGTGAGATAGGAGAAATATCTCTCTATAGAGATAAGCTATGTCTATTTACTGTATGAAAGATTTGATTTTAGCTGGCTTGTATGAGGCCCAAGCTTGAGGCTTTTTGATTGATTTTATTGACTCTGGGAGATGACTCCACTGGAAATTAACTTAAACTAAGAGTTTTTGTGTTCTGTACAAAGGCCAGAATTGAGGCTGACTCTAGCTGGAGAGTTTTTTATTTTATGGATTGAAAGACTTATTTTAGTGTTCTGTACAAAGCCCAGAATTGTGGCTGACTCTACCTAGGGAGACTCTATTTTGTGCCTTGTATGAAGCCCAAGGTTGTGGCTGACTCTTAGCTAGGGAAGACATTATTTTCTGTCTTGTATGAAGCCCAAGGTTGTGGCTGACTATTGAGGAAACTTAGTATGAATGACTCTATGGGGAAAAGATCCTAAAGGTTAGGACTCTTTTGACACAAGAAATGTGGTTTATCTGCCTTGTACAAAGCCCAAGGTTGTGGCTACTTGAGGGTGAAGGACTCACTGGGGAGACTCTATTATCTGCCTTGTACAAAGCCCAAGGTTGTGGCTACTTGAGGGTGAAGGACTCACTGGGGAAACTCTATTATCTGCCTTGTACAAAGCCCAAGGTAGAGGATGACTCTGGATAGGGGAATACCTATGAGTAGGGTTTTGACTCTAAGAGGAGTATGTGCCTTGTTCAAAGCCCAAGGTTGAGGCTAACTTTTAAAATGGGGAAAAGATCTACCAGTGTGGGATCTTTTGACTCATAGGGTATTTTTGACTCTATTTGAGGATTATCCTATTGTTTAGGAGCTAAAGGTTGATCCTACTAAGGATTGTGCTTTTGTTAAGCAGGGATTGATGAATGAAAGAACCAGGTTTGAAGATTGACCTTACTGAGGGATTTGTTTGAATGATTGACCTTAGAATCTATTGAGGAGTTTTGAAGGTTTGACAGATGATTTTGGAAGCTAACCCTTTCCAGGGAATTTGGATTTGAAGGAGTGATTTTGGAGGCTGACCCTTTCCAGGAGTTTTGACTTAACTGGTGAGATTATCTTTTAAAAGTTGAATTTTTGGAAGCTAACCCTTTCCAGGGAATTTAATTAAAATGAAGGAATTAATGGAGGCTAACCCTTTCTAGGGGTTTTGGATTATGAAGGAGGAGTGATTAACTATTTGAGACTTTTTGTTTAAAGCCCAAGATTAAGGCTGACACTGACTGAGGATAGACAGATATGGAACCTAGACTCTGCTAAGGAGGGAAACATATTGGAGATAAAGGTGACAAAGACTTTACATGTCTCTCATTCCAAAAGGTGTACTCAATACTGAGATTGAGACAATCTTAGCTTATTTAAAGTCTAGTTTTAAGAATAGAAGAAACTCACCAAGGTAGGCTAAAAGGTAACTAAAGACTTGTTCCTATGTTTATAAGAAACCTGATGGGTCCTTGTATACAAGCTCAAGAGAAAGCTGGGAATATGCTTTTAAGAAGCATGTGGGTCCTTGTATACAAGCTCAAGAGAAAGCTGGGAATATGCTTTTAAGAAGCATGTGGGTTCTTGTATTGTAAGTCCAAGAGGAGGCTAATAGAGGGTCATCGAGGGTCCTTGTTATAGCACAAGAGAAAGCTATGTGGTTTTGAACTTATTTTAGCTCTAAGCAAATGGGTAAGAGGTTTCACCGGGAATAATTCCTCTTGGGTGGATGTGTCCTAGTTTGGTTCTAAGGATTTTTTCAAGATGTTTCACCGGGAATAATTCATCTTGAGGTTTGAACTAAAGATCTCTAATTAGGAAAGAGCCTTCACCGGGAAGACATTCTCAATCCTAGGCCATATTCCTATAGTATATATATAGTTTATTTGTCCTAAATTTTACACTCAGACGTAGTTCTAAACAATATATATATACAGTTTATATTTGACAGTAATTTAAATGAAAGTTGTAAATTGAAAGCTATAAAAGCCTAACCTAGATGGAGTGGGTGGAGGCCTTTGAAGAAGTATGTACAAAGCCTTACCAGTAGCTTTGTTGTTTATTGATAATAGTTGAATGTTTATTGTAAACAGTTAAATATTTTTGAAAACACAAGAAGTGAAGATGGACACCAGGTCACATAGGTATCTTTGAAAATAGAGGTTGATAGCTATGGTGGAGAGCTTCTGGCTATGGATGAATGATCACAAAAGCTTCTTGGGGACTCAGTGATGCTAAATGGACACTTATTACAACTTGAATGCTTCAGAATTGCTCTACCCGACCCCTTTTATTTGAGCTCCAAGTGAAAACGGAAGATGGTGATTCTGCACTTACAGATAGGCTGCGACCATCTGGATAGCTTCACTGCACCCTAAGGAACGTGTTTGAATGCTTGGACTTGTTTGACACCCTCTGATTTGTTCTACAGACCTCCAACTGCTTAAGCTCCAAAGTGAAAGTGACTATGGTGTTTTTGCACTTACGGAAGTGATCCAGGTGCTTGGATCACTTCTAATGAACCTCCTTGAGATGTTAGAAGGCTTACTTTCAAAAGAAGAGCTCTGGTTTGAAGAATTCGATTCTTCTTGCCAAAGAACTTTTGAAAACCATAAGCAAGAGAGAGAGAGAGAGAGAAGGAGAAAGCAAGAATTGGAGTTGCTTTGGTGTGTTTATTAACGAGGTATGCGCTTGTATTTATAGGCAAAGAGTTCAGTGTAATTGCAGAGGATTGAGCTTGCTTAGTGAAGTCATTTTGGTTTCTTGGCCATGAAGATATTCAAGGAATCTCCAAAATACAATGATGTCCAAACTGAGTAAGCTCCCTAGCCATTGATATTTCCTGATCTTAGGGGACAATTCTGATGCAGAGGAGAGTTCTAATTGGTTGGGAAGAGATGCCTTTGATGATTCACCACTTGGCCATAAATTTCCCAAATGTAATCATTACATGATCACATGTTCTTGTTTTGGGAATATTATTTAATCATTATGCCATGGTGAAAATGAAGGCATGACATCTCTACTGATATATTATGGGTCATGTAGCATCAATCGGTAGAGCCATTTGCACATATTTGCAAAGTTTCAAATTGTACATGACCTATAATTTCTTTTATGAGGCCAACTTTGAAAAATCATAACTCCTAGATCAAAATGAATTTGGAAATGATTGAGCATAATTTGGAAAGCCCTTATTATGTATTTCAATTCATTAGTTTGTGTGGTGTCGTTTTCTTTACCTCCCCGTTTCACTTGGGAGGACGGCACGCTAGACCCTTCACGCGAAATTTGGAAGGAGAATGCGCCCGTGGTGGGATGAATTTTGTTTCAGTTCTTCCTACGATATCACACGAACTTTCTTATTAGTCCTACGAGTAGGAAAGGGAAAAAAAAGATCTCAACTAAACCCTAGGAGTTTGCTAAGTGTGGGGATTTCACCTAGACTAGAAATTCTGGAGTCCGGGGGGTCGGTTATACATAGGGAAGTGTTTAAACACCCTACATATCTGTAGTACTCTACAGGAACCTTCTCTGTGTCATTGTGATTGTGTTTGCTGCTAATGATTGGGAAAGTTTCTCCTTTGTGTTAGGAGAGAGAATTGAATTGATTAAAGAAAGACAGACAGATAGACAGACTGACTATTTTTGGTATTTTATTAGCTCGCTGAGATTCCTTGTGAACCTCATGCCTACATATCCCTAGTGGAAGTCAGGGCTTAAATGTAGTTCGGGGAACTAACTAGGGAAATTAAATGTTTTTGGTGCCTTGCTTGAAGCTCAAGGTTGAAGCTTGGAATTAAATCTCTGTTTACAGTAAAGAGACATGAAATCATCTTTACAGAGAGGTATTTGTACTATTCTACCACAAACATTTAAAAGTGACAGAAAAGCTAAAAAAATGATGTTTCATTAAGAGGGGAGTCTACTTGGTTGATCAAGTATGACAGCCATCGTGCCTCTAAAATGAAAGAAAGATGCTCATCCAAATTAGGGAAAGTGTACAAGTCTGGGGATGTGCCAGAGCATGTCTTTCAGAGTCCTAAATGGGAGACTTTGATTGAAATTGAAATTGAAATGTTTGTTTGTTTGAATGTGGTAGAGTAGTAAAAATATCTCTCTATAGAGATAAGCTATGTCTATTTACTATATGAAAGATTTGACTTTAGCTGGCTTGAATGAGGCCCAAGCTTGAGGCTTTTTGATTGATTTATTAATTCTTATTGACTCTGGGAGATGACTCCACTGGGGATTAATTACAGGATATTTTGGTGTTCTGTACAAAGCCCAGAATTGAGGCTGACTCTATTTAGGGAGACTCTATTTGTGTGCCTTGTACAAAGCCCAAGGTTGTGGCTAACTGCTGAGGATAACTGAATTTTTGAGACTATGAATGACTCTATTTTGTGTGCCTTGTACAAAGCCCAAGGTTGTGGCTGACTCTAGCTAGGGAAAACATTATTTTCTGCCTTGTACAAAGCCCAAGGTTGTGGCAGACTCTTAAATAAACTGAGTATGGATGACTCTATGGGGAAAAGATCCTAGGTGTTAGGAATCTTTGACACATGAAAATATGGTTTATCTGCCTTGTACAAAGCCCAAGGTTGTGGCTACTGAGTGATGAAGAACTCACTGGGGAGACTCTATTATCTGCCTTGTACAATGCCCAAGGTTGAGGCTGACTCTTGACAGGGGAGTTTTATTGTTTGGTGCCTTGTATGAAGCCCAAGGTTGAGGCTAACTATTTTTGTTGGTTTTGACTCTACTGAGGAGATTTTATTTATTGAAAGACTGTTTTTCTTTGGAAGCTAACCCTTTCCAGGGATTTTGACTCAGCTGGAGAAATTATTTAGTAAAAGACTGACTTTATCATGTTTTTTGGAGGCTGACCCTTTCCAGGGGTTTTGACTCTTTTGGGGAAACTATCTCCTAAGAGAAATGAATCTTTATTATTTTTTTTTTGACATTTTTATTAATTGACTTTGGAGGCTAACCCTTTCCAGGGAATTTTATTGAAATGATGGATTGATTTGGAGGCTAACCCTTTCCAGGGGTTTTATTGAAATGATTGGCAGAAAGATTATCTAGTGGAGACTTCTTGTTTAAAGCCCAAGATGAAGGCTGACTCATGCTGAGGATAAGAAAATATGGATCCTAGACTCTGCTAAGGAAGATTGATGAAGATAAGGGTGACAGAGACTGTCCATGTCTCTCATTCCAAAAGGTGTACTCAATGCAAAATTGAGACAAACTTGGCTTGTTAAAAGTCTGGTTTAAATTGGAAGAAAACTCACCAGGGTAGGCTAAAAGGTGACTAAAGACCTGTTCCTATGTTTATAAGAAACCTGATGGGTCCTTGTATACAAGCTCAAGAGGAAGCTGGAAATGCTTTTAAGAAGCCTGTGGGTCCTTGTACAAAGCCCAAGAGGAGGCTAGTCGAGGGTCCTTGTTATAGCACAAGAGAAAGCTATGTAGTTTTGAACTTATTTTGGCTCTAAGCAAATGGGTAAGAGGTTTCACCGGGAATAATTCCTCTTTGGGTGGATGTGTCCTATTTTTTTGGATTCTAAGGTTTTTGCCAAGATGTTTCACCGGGAATAATTCATCTTGGGGTATTGAACTACAGATCTCTAATTAGGAAAGAGCCTTCACCGGGAAGACATTCTCAATCCTAGGTCATATTCCTATAATATATATATATATAGTTTAACTGTCCTAAGGTTTATACTCAAACGTAGTTCTAAACTAATATATATATACACAGTTTATATTTGACAGTAATTTAAATAAAGACTGTAAATTAAAAGCTTGTAAAGCCTAACCTGGATGGAGTGGAGGCCATTGGAGAAGTATGTACAGAGCTTTTACCAGCAATTGATGGATAACAGTTGAATATATATAGGATAAACAGTTAAGGGTTTTTTGAAAACAGAAGAAGTGAAGATGGACAAAGGTCACATAGGTATCTGAAGAGTTTCACCGGGAATAATGCCCTTCAAATACCAGAAGAATGTTTTGAAAACAGAAAGAAGATTTTGAAAATACAGTTTTGAAAACAAGCTAAGAAGAGAAGGTGTTTGGGACTTACACTCTATTAGAGGCCCAGTACTTTACAGTACTGGTGTAAAAGCAATTTGAAAATGATTCGGAATGACACAAGGTTTTGTTGTTTGAAAACCCTAATCACTTGATTTATTCGGAGATTTGAAAACAGTTTTGAAAATTGACAAAAGTCAACTTAATTAAGGTAAAAATAAAGATTTTTAACTAATTAAGACCTAAACAATTAGGGTTTTATCATAAACTTATTTACAAAATGATTAGGTTAAAACAAAGTGAATATATACATTTAAAGTTTTTAAGAAAACACTTAAAACATACTATTTTAAACCTAATTAAAACACATGAAATAAATAATATTTTTATGATTTTTTTTATTATTTACAAAATAGATATATTAAATGACAAGTGTGTGAAAAATGAAGTGAAAATGATTTAATTTGATAGGTGAATTATTCATGTGAAGTTGTGAAGAAAATAAAAGAAATTATGTGTTTAAAAAATAGTTTTTGGCCCTTGGAGGATTTGAACCCACGCCCTTGAAGTCACCAGCCCAAAACAACACCACTGAGCCAACGCGCGCTTGGTGATAATAACTCTCACTCAATTGGTTATGTTTCAAAACAAGTGATAAATCATTGAAAAATAAAAGAATCAAAAAGTCTGGGGCGAGGGGGATTCGAACCCCAGACTTTGGACACGCGCAACACACAAACACTCTTTACCACTGGGCTGTAACGATTTAGTCGTTTATAAAACAACTTCCATTCAAAATAAAATAAACTTTGGCCCCATATTTAAATTTTGCGCGCCATGGCCATAGTCATCTTCTTCCTCGAGCTCAAGAATTTTCAAAATCCTAACTCTCTGGTTTCTCAACTAAATGACATGATGTAAACATCAATCTTGTTCTAAATTTCCTCACGAATCCAGATATGTAACTAACATTTATTTATATGAACTATAGCTACCTAATTTCTCAGAAAACTCTAAGAACACATGAACCCTAAATTTGAAATTAAATGACAAACAAGATGAATAAATGAAAGATGATAGAGGGTTTTCAATCCTCTGATGATGCTAAACTAGATAGAATCGAGCTTTAACTCAAAGAGTGCTTAAATTAAAGAGGTGAGGTTCAGAGACTTACCTCTGAAAATGGAGGTCGTGAGGGTGATGGAGAACACCTGGACTTGAATGAATGATCTCAATAGCTTCCTTGAGACTCAATGATGCTAACTGAATGCTTATTGGAGCTTGAATCCTCCTGAATTGCTCTGTGGACCTCCTTCGATTTGAGCTTCAAGTAGACATGGAGGTTGTTGAATTTGGAGTTACAGACGAGCTACAGCCATCTGGTTAGCTTCACTATGACCTGAGGAGTGTGCCTGGATGATTGGCTTGGCTTGAAACCTCCTGAATTACTCTATGGACCTCCAACTGCAACAGCTCTAAGTGAGAGGTGAAGATGATGATTCTTCACTTACAGAAGTGTTTCAGAGGTCTGGATCACCTCTAAATGACTTCCCTAATGTGTTTGAATACTTAATTCCAAAGGAAGAGCTTTGGTTTGAAAAATCTGAGTCTTCTTGCCAAAGAACCTTTGAAAACCTTAAGTATGAAGAAAGAAGAGAGAAAGCAAGAATTTTGTTGCTTTGGTGTGGTTTCTGAATGAGAAAGAGGCCTCTATTTATAGGCAATTGGTTCAGAGCAATTGATCATAGTAAGCTTGCTTAGTGTAGTGAGTTTGGTTTCTTAGCCATGAAGGAATTCAAAGAATATTCCAAGTGCAATGATGAGCTCTTTGATACCACTCCCTAGCCCTCGGTTTTGCTTGATCTTAGGGGACCAAATGGCTGCAGAAATGAGCTCCAATTGGTAGGGAGAAGATTCCTTTGATGAATCACCAATTTGTCATAAATTCAAAAATGCAATCATTACATAATCACATGCCTTTGTTTTTGGGAATCTTCTCTAATCCTTATGCAATGATGGAAATTGATGTATGGTATGGTTTCAGATGCATTAGAGGTCGTGTAGCATCACTTAGTGAAGCAAAATGCACAAAATTGCAAAGTTTCAAATTGTACATGACCTATAATTTTACTTCATGAGGCCAACTTTGAACAAGCATAACTCCTAGCTCAAATTGAATTTGGAGAAGGTTGAACACAATTTGGAAAGCCCTAAACATCTACTTCAAATCATTAGTTTGGAGTTTCTTCAGAATCCTTTGGCAAATTTGTGAAAAATGAGGCCAAAGTTGGAAGAAAACTAGGTTAAAACACTTAGAAAAATTTCTAAGTGTTTATGACCTAAAACTCCAAAATTTCCAAAACTCTTAAATGATTGATCTTTTGAAAAAAGTTCCTTTGTAAGATGTTGTTTTATTTTGCAAGATCTACAACTTTCATGTTGGAAGTTTTTTGAGTTGTGTAGGTGAAATTTTGAGTTCTCACCATGCCTTAAAAAACCCTAATTCCCGACTTTTTGCTCCTTGATGAATTTCTTTGAATTTCTTTGGTCAAATGACTTCATTATCCATATATTGATGATATTGATCCTTAAAAGTCATGGTTTGACCAAAAATCTCAAAAGTCAATGGTGATCCCATACAGTTGACTTTTTCCTGGTAAGGTGAGATTTTGGACTTTTGTGTAAAATCAAGATCTTCTCCTCAAATGAATGATGTAAATGGATTATATTGAGGTAGTAGAGGTTCTTGAATCATGTCTTGAGTTTTAGATCCATGCCTCTGATTAAAAGTCAACCATCCTGGTGAATTAGGTCAAAAACCCTAATTGTCGACCATATGAAAATAATGACTGTAGACTTTGAATTGAGGTGTGATGTCCAGTGGATCTTGTCATATGAGCTATTTGAAGATGATTGATGTCTTTGAATGGTTCCCTGGGGCTTTTTAGGGTTTCCCAAAGGTGATCCCTGATTTTAGTCCTTGATAGGCTCCAAACCCTAGTCTGTTGATCTGAGTAATTCTGTACTTAGATGACTGGGTGTCTAATCAATCATAGGTGAAATAATGAAGCTTTTGAGTCTTATGATTGTATTAGAGACTAATCCCTCTATTGATTGATCCTTTGCCTGAGTTTTCTTGTCTTTGAACACCCTCGATTTAATGCCAGACTGCCCTGGGTACTTACTTTGACTTGATGAAAATCCTGAAGATATGTCATCTCAGGGGGGTCAAAAATTAGGGTATGACAGATGCCCCTATTTAAGTTTCTTTTATCTGGAGGGAGAGAGATTGATATCTCGATCTCTCCTGCGTAAAAGAGACTTAAATATCAAAGAATGCCCGAATTTTGGGCGCTCCTGAGATGATAAAATCTTCGCATGATTTGATCCCGTTGTCGCACTTGGCGGGGGATGAGGAGACAAACTCCTGTAGAAATACTTGATGTGGATTCTGGCGAATGGATGGCAATGTAGGATGCGCAATCCATCTTCTTTAACTAAGTGTTGATACTTAGAAAAAGGTAAACAACCTCCTCTCGTTCCGGATGTCCAAATCTCGAAACTGGTCTCAGTTGCGTTTGGACAATATCTCAGATAAAGAGAAAATTTCCAAAGGTTTGTTTCCTCATCAAACTTCTCATCAGCACTTGGAGATGAGACGCCATTTGACGGCTGTAAAGAAACTTCAAAGGTTTGTTTCCTCGTCAAACTTCTTACCAGCGCTTGGAGGTAAGATGCCATTTGACGGCTGTAAAGAAACTTCAAAGGTTTGTTTCCTCGTCAAACTTCTTACCAGCGCTTGGAGGTAAGATGCCATTTGACGGCTGTAAAGAAACTTCAAAGGTTTGTTTCCTCGTCAAACTTCTTACCAGCGCTTGGAGGTAAGATGCCATTTGACGGCTGTAAAGAAACTTCAAAGGTTTGTTTCCTCGTCAAACTTCTTACCAGCGCTTGGAGGTAAGATGCCATTTGACGGCTGTAAAGAAACTTCACCGTCTTCCCTTTTGACTTGACGTCTTTGAAAGAATGTCATATGGCCTCATGATCTTTTGAGGGGCTAATGACTTTGTTTGAAGGCGGACGAACTGTTTTCGGGGTGAAAACTGCCATTCGTCAACTGATGCCTGGGGAATCAACGAACTGTTTTCCTAAGAGGAAAACTGCCATTCATCGACTCTGTGGGGAGTTAAACATCCCAGAAACAGACAAACTGTTCGAAGAAACTGCCATTTGTCGATCTCTTAAGTATTTAACAGACAAACTGTCTTTTCTTGGGAAAAGACTGCCATTTGCCAATTGCTAGGGGAGCAAACTGTCTTCTACTGGGAGAGACTGCCATTTGTTGACCCTGTCGTGAAAGAAAGTGAGCAAACTGTCTTCTGCTGAAAGAGACTTCCATTTGCTGACTTTGTTATGATAAGAAGTGAGCAAACTATCTTCTGATGAAAGAGACTGCCATTTGTTGACTTTGTTAGGGAATCTGAACTATCTTCTGGACGAAGACTATCATTCGCTGACTCCGCTGGGGAATCATTTGTCGATCTGCTGGGAGATTCTGAATTTTTCTTTGACAAGAAGTGGCACCTCTTGACCCTGCTGGGGAAATACCAAACCTGTAGGGAATTCCAAAATGTGAAGCAGACTATCTTATCTGAAGAAGACTGTCGAATGTCGCTCTGCAGGAGATTCTCGGCTGAGGAATTCCAAAAGTGAACAAACTATCTCTTTGAGGGAGACTACCATCTGTTGACTTGCTTGGTGAGATCCTTGTGTATGAACTGTTGTTTCGAAGGAAAAAGTTTCTCCGGAACTTGCAGGGGAAACTTGAGTTCATGCCTTAATGACTTAGGCATTCACAGGATCAAAGCCTGATTCGGCTATGCAATTATGATGTAATATATGCATGAATATTATGACAATTATAGAATGTAAAGTGAATGTGAATAGAATTGTCGCGGATGGAAAATCCTAAGATACGACTTGAATTCTTGTTGATAAGAAGATGTCCTCTTCTTGTAGTTCGAACTCTGTTGGGAATACCTGGTTATCAGTTGTCCGCTGTCCGAAGTGAGTAATATGAATTTAAGTGAAGATCCGTCATCGGGAGATGTTCGCAAAGCGACCTCATGGGGAAAACTTGATTCCCGGAATCTCAACCGTTCTCGGAGCAACTGTTTGCATTCTTCCTATTGTTTGTAAACCTTAGAAAGAAATTTCACCTTTATTTTTGCGAGTAAATTCATTTTTATTTTATGAAAACATTTGTTTCAAGAGAATGACTGTTTAAACTTAAAATGCATTCCAAGAAACTGAATAAGACTAGATTGCAAAGGAAAAGCACAAGGCTCAAATTATTATATATGGAATGGTAATCAGCCAAATGCTTGATTCCATGGAGTATTTACAAAGTTGGAAATTGGTAATTTTTGGGAAAAGGGCTACGATGAAACGTGACGACCGTTATCTTTCCCTTCCACTCCGAGTTGCGCTGTATTCGTGCTTCGTAGAAGATGACCTACTGCTGATGAATACTCCGCTATGGATTTTGAATGATCAAGTTTGTCCTGGACACAGTTACTTGCCATATATCCCTAACTTTTGCGTAAACTACCCCTTTCGGGTTTTAAGTCTACCGGGATTGATTTTTTTTTATGTCTCTAACTTTTGCCTGAATCGCCCTTTTGGGTTTTCGATTCACCGAGACGCTCTTTTTTGCCTAAGTCGCTCTTTGCGAGTTTTCAACTTAGCGAGCTGTTCTTTTAATTATTTAGGCGAAGTATTTCTTGACTGCGTCGACGTTCACAGGACGGGTGAATTCTTCTCCATCCATAGTCGTGAGTATTAAGGCTCCTCCTGAGAAAGCTCTCTTGACCACGTAGGGGCCGTCATAATTGGGAGTCCATTTCCCTCTTGAATCTGTGAGAAAAGATTGAATCTTTTTGAGTACAAGGTCGCCTTCTTTGATTGTGCGAGGTCGAACCTTTTTGTCGAAAGCTTTCTTCATTCTTTGTTGATATAGCTGACCGTGGCATAAAGCTGTCATGCGCTTTTCTTCGACTAAGTTCAATTCATCGAATCTGCTTTGACACCACTCGGCTTCTGTTAATTTTGCCTCCATCAAAACTCTCATTGATGGAATCTCAACCTCTATAGGTAGGACTGCCTCCATGCCATATACAAGGGAGAAAGGAGTTGCTCCAGTCGAAGTACGTACTGATGTACGGTAACCATGAAGAGCATACGGGAGCATTTCATGCCAATCTTTGTAAGTGATGACCATCTTCTGAATGATTTTCTTGATGTTTTTGTTAGCTGCTTCTACAGCTCCATTCATCTTTGGTCTGTAAGGAGATGAGTTGTGATGTTCGATCTTGAATTCTTCACAAAGCTCCTTCATCATTTTGTTATTCAAATTTGACCCATTGTCAGTGATTATCTTGCTAGGAACGCCGTAGCGACAGATGATGTGATTCTTGATAAACCTGACGACAACTTGTCTTGTAACGTTTGCATATGAAGATGCTTCAACCCATTTGGTGAAATAGTCTATGGCTACCAAGATGAAGCGATGTCCGTTGGACGCTTTTGGTTCGATCATTCCAATCATGTCGATTCCCCACATGGAGAAAGGCCAAGGGGAAGAGAGTATGTTGAGAAGAGATGGTGGCACATGAATTCTATCGGCGTAGATCTGGCATTTGTGACACTTCTTTGCGTACTGGTAGCAATCTGACTCCATCGTCAGCCAATAATATCCTGCTCTCAGTATTTTCCTTGTCATGGAATGTCCATTGGTGTGAGTACCAAAGGAACCTTCATGTATTTCTCTCATGAGCATTTCTGCTTCTTTTCTGTCAACGCATCTGAGCAGAACCATGTCGAAGTTTCTCTTGTACAGAACATCTTCATTCAAGAAGAATCTACAAGCTAACTTTCTCAAAGTCTTTCTATCTTTCTTTGATGCCCCAAGAGGGTACTCTTGCTTTTGAAGAAAGTTCTTGATGTCGTGATACCACGGTTTGTCGTCGATGATTGCTTCTACTGTGAAAACATGAGCGGGCCTATCCAGGCGCATAACATCGATCCGAGGAATGTCATTCCAATGATTTATCCTAATCATGGAAGAGAGTGTGGCTAATGCATCAGCCAAGTTGTTTTCTTCACGAGGAATGTGATGAAAATCTACCCTGTCGAAGAATGGTAACAATCTTCTCGCGTAGTCTTTGTAAGGAATTAGCCCTGGTTGGCGTGTTTCCCATTCTCCTTTGATTTGATTGATGACCAAAGCAGAATCTCCGTATACATCCAAGTGTTTGATTCTTAGATCCATGGCTTCTTCGAGACCCATGATGCAAGCTTCATACTCGGCCTCATTGTTTGTGCATTTGAAAGTTAATCTGGCAGTAAATGGAATATGGGTACCCTGAGGTGTAACAATGATTGCCCCAATTCCTCGTCCATAAGCATTGACAGCTCCGTCAAAGATTAAGCCCCACTGGGATCCTATCTCAGGTCCTTCGTCTGGTAGTGGCTCGTCGTAATCTTTCATCTTGAGGTACATGACGTCCTCGTCCGGAAAGTCGAAACTGGTTGATTCATGACCATTGAGTGGGTGGTGAGCCAGGTGCTCAGCTAGAATGCTTCCTTTCACGGCTTTCTGTGCGTGATACTCAATGTCGTATTCTGATAACAACATCTGCCAACGGGCAATTCTCCCGGTTAAGGCAGGCTTCTCAAAGATGTACTTGATTGGATCCATATGAGAGATCAAACAAGTAGTATGTCGAATCATGTACTGGCGGAGACGCTTGGCAGCCCAGGCCAAAGCACAACACGTCTTCTCGAGCATGGAGTAGCGGGATTCACAGTCAGTGAATTTCTTGCTCAGGTAGTAGATGGCATGCTCTTTTCTCTTTGTCTCGTCTTGCTATCCAAGGACACAACCCATGGAATCTTCTAAGACGGTTAAGTACATTATCAAAGGTCTTCCTTCCACTGGAGGAGATAAGATGGGTGGTTCGAGCAGATATTCCTTAATGCTGTCGAACGCTTTCTGACAATCGTCTGTCCAGACGCAACTTTGATTTTTCCGTAGAAGTTTGAAAATAGGAGCGCAAGTTGCAGTCATGAGATATATGAATCTCGAGATGTAATTCAGACGTCCAAGAAATCCTCTAACTTGTTTCTCGGTTCTGGGTGAAGGCATTTCTTGAATTGCCTTGACTTTGTCTGGATCTACTTCAATTCCTCGTTTGCTGACAATGAAACCAAGGAGTTTTCCTGAATAGACACCAAAGGTGCACTTGTTGGGGTTCAGGCGAAGCTGAAACTTCCGTAAGCGTTGAAATAACTTTGTCAGATTCTGTATGTGATCTTCTTCATTTTCTGATTTGGCAATCATGTCGTCCACATAGACTTCCACTTCCTTATGCATCATGTCGTGGAAAAGCGTAGTCATGGCCCTTTGATAAGTTGCCCCTGCGTTCTTTAGTCCAAAAGGCATAACACGGTAGCAGAACGTGCCCCAGGGGGTGATGAAAGTTGTTTTCTCCATGTCTTCAGGTGCCATTTTGATTTGGTTGTATCCTGAAAATCCGTCCATGAACGAGAAAACTTTGGATTTTGCTGTACTGTCTACCAACATATCAATATGTGGTAAAGGAAAATCATCCTTAGGGCTAGCTTTGTTCAAATCTCTGTAGTCGACGCACATGCGGACTTTTCCGTCTTTTTTAGGAACGGGAACAATGTTAGCTAACCACTGAGGGTATTCTGAAGTGACGAGGAAACCTGCGTTGATCTGCTTTTGAACTTCCTCTTTGATTTTCATGGCCATCTCCGGATGAGTTCTTCTTAATTTTTGCTTGACCGGAGGGCATTCTGCTTTTAATGGCAAGTGATGCTCCACTATACTGGTATCCAACCCTGGCATATCTTGATAAGACCAAGCGAAGACATCTGAGAATTCTTTGAGCAGCTGTATCAAACTCTCTCTGATCTCTGAACTGAGCGAAGCTCCAATCTTAACCTCTTTTTTGTTTCCATCGGAACCAAGGTTAATGATCTCTAGAGGCTCATTGTATGGCTGAATGGCCTCTTCCTTTTGTTGAAGTAACCGTGAAATTTCCTTTGATATTTCTTCGTCTTCTTCTTCCTCTGCCTCGAATACAGGAAACTCAAAGCTTGGAGAAGTCATACGGTCGTACGTTTCAACGGGGTACTTTATGATTAATCTGCATATGTGTGATAAGTTTTATTTAGACAACGAGGGAAGACTCGGTGTATGCAGTTAATGGAATATTTGATGTTTTTTAAGGGTGTTTTTTAGGATTACCAATTTCCGAAAAAAGAAAAGGGAAAACTAAACGAAGGAACAGAATGACATTTTTATTTATTGACAGTCACTTCTTGAAACAAAGACCCTATAAAACAAAACTCTATTGCTTTGGGCGAAGCAAAGAGGGACATTTTCCTAAGAAATAGTAAAATGCAAAGCCCTATGAAACATCTCTTCACCCTGGGCTATGGTGAGAGGACAAAATAACGGTGAAAGTTCCTACTTAGGAGTGCGAACAACAGTTGAAACTTCAACAGCTATCCAATAGTGGCGAACCCCATTGTGCACTAAGTAATCTGGAACCTTAGGCTTAAGCTGGCCTGTGGTAGGTCCTGATTTACCAACCACTGTCTTTGCAACACTCAGACGATCTTCTTCTACTTCAGCAGACTGAGCGGTGTGAGCATACCCATTTCCGAGTGGAGTATGTCGGTTTTTCTTTTGAGGAAACTTCCAATCTTCTGAATGGAGAGACTCGTTGTCGGAGACACTTTCGAGATCGTCCTCTTCTGTATTTTGGTCTTGCTCTTCTCCCAAGATGGCATTGACTAGATATGTGAACTCTAGATCCGTAGCCTCGGAAGGTGACTTGGGGATATAATCCTCAATGATGATTTCACCAGATGCTGATGATGAATAGCAAGGGTTATGCATCTCTTTTGGCTGAGAGAGGTACTCAAAATCGTTGTTCCATCCAGTTGGAACAATATCTTCAAGAGAGATTCTTGAACTTTCAGGAGCAGAGTATTTTACCATGTAGTCGAATTTTCCGCTTGGTTCTCCTAATGTATCCCAAGTCTCTTCGGGGATAGGAGGAACTTCTTCTGATGAACCATGACTTCTGGTGGTGAAGCTGTCAGTAACTTCATCACTGCTTGGTTGAGTCTTACTTTCAGATCCTCTAGTCGGATAACAGCAAAGTGATTCAGACTCTGATAGGGAGATGTATCTTGCTTTGTTAAGATAGGATAACCATTCCTCTTCATCGGTGTTTTCCGTACCGATGGTATTGACTGTTTGTTGAACAGGTTGAAGAAAACCTCCACTGCAGAAAGTTTCTTGAATTGGGAGAACTACCTCAATCCCTGGGATAGCTTTTGATGATGTTGGAAAGAATCCAATTCCCGTTCTGTTCTTGTTGTTGGTAGGAATATTAATGTGCCCCCAACCACTGGTAGTGCCATCCTTTACAACTTGGATTGCATCTTTGTATGAAGAGATAGACGCTGCTTTCTCCTTTCCTTTGTCCAAGGAAAGTGCTCGGAATTTAGTTCCAACAACTTCTTTTGGTTCTATGTCGGAGAATGATGACAGGTTGCTGACGATCAGAGCTCGTTCTCCACATACGGTTACCAATTTGTCATTTCTTATGAACTTCAGTTTCTGATGAAGTGTTGAAGTAATTGCCCAAGCCTCATGAATCCATAGGCGACCTAGCAAACAACTGTATTGTGCTGGAATGTCCATAACCTGGAAAGTGATTTTGAACGTCTGAGGTCCAATAGTTATGGGAAGATCTACTTCTCCGAAAACTGACTTTCTTGATCCATCAAATGCTTTGACGATGACATGACTTTTTCTTAGAGGGAAATCTTCGAAAGATAATCTTGACAATGTTGATTTAGGCATGACGTTGAGAGAGGATCCATTGTCTATTAGGACTCCTATGAGTGTATTACCCATGCAGCCAACTGAGATGTGAAGTGGAAGATTGTGGTCCACTCCTTCTTCAGGAAGATCTTCGTCACAGAAACTTAGGTTAGTTCCGGCGGAGATGTTGGCAATGATGTTGTTGAATTGGCTTATTGTGACGCTGGGTTCTACAAAAGCTTGTTCCAAAACTTTCTGTAGAGCTTCCCTATGAGCCTCAGAACTCAATAGTAGGGAGAGAACAGATATCCTAGACGGAGTATGTAGTAATTGATCTACAATGTTGTATTCACTCCTCTGGATTAACTTCAAGATCTCATCATTTTCTTTCGCTTGAACAGCATTGGTCGGATGATTGTCTTGCCTATGTGGTACTTCCTCCGAAGGTTTCTCCACATTTTCTGTTGTTCTGTTGAAGACTCGTCCACTTCTGGTGACTCGACTAACATCAGCAATGTTGACAACAGACGGTAATGGTATTTCCTTACCATTTTCAATGAATGTAGCGTTGTACTTGTATGGTATAGCCTTGCTGGACTCATACGATACAGGACCTGGTAAGTAGATGACTAGTGGTGCAACTGCTGTCTTCCTGCTATCATACTTGACTTGCATAGGTTCAACTTGATTAATTTGAGGAGATACGGTAAAGACTTCATCATCTTCTCTGTTGGCAAGAACAGTAATGGTATTGTCATCCATCAGCTTTTGAATGTCGTTGCAAACACGCAAACATCCTCGTGAATTTCTTCGACAGATTTCGCATCTACTGTAAGCGTGGAAATCTGTTCCAAAGTAGGCAAGTCCATTTAAAGTTTTGTGGAACCTGACTACCGATCCTTCAAGGTCTTCAACTTTGTAGATTTTGTATTCTCCTGGACATCCTTGAACCATGCTGATGTCATGTTCAGTTCTGACTCGGATATGTTGAATCCATCCCAAGTCCATTTGTTCTTGTAATGCAGCTTGAACTATGGCACATCCTTGATTATTCTTTGGACAAATTTCACATGTGAAGTAGTTGTGAGGTGGTACATGACCGTACCCAGCTTGTTTAGCGTGCATCTTGACAAGATTTTCCCCTATCTGACGAATGTCGTAGATTTGAATGACGTTGGGGTGCTGATCTACCAGATTTACTGAAGCTTCTTTATGCTGCGGCAAAGGATTTGCTTGGACGTTTGGACTAGTATCTTTGAAGGATAGCATTCCGCTCTTCACTAATCGTTGGACGTCAATCTTGAAAGAGAAACAGTTCTCAATATTGTGACCTGGTGCCCCCTGATGATAGGGACAAGATTGGTCAGCCTTATACCATGGTGAGGAACTATTTGTAGGATTTGGAGGACTCCTTGTCTGAATGAGTCCTTTTGCCAGTAATGTTGGAAACAATTCTGCATACGGCATTGGTACGGGGTCAAAGGCAGGATACCTTGGAGCCCGATTGTTGTAGTTTGGAGGTCGAACCTGCTGCCGAGGTTGCTGCGACCTTTGTTGAATTTGTTGTTGCGAGACCTGAGGTTGATAAGCTGGCGCTGAGTTAACAACCGGAGTTATTGTTGCAACTTGAGGTTGGAATTTCTTCTTGATTTTGTGCAAGACATTGCTGACATCTTGATCCTTTTTCTTCTGGAAAGAACTTCCATACTTCCTTGGACCAATAGAAGATTTTGGCTCTTTGTTCAAGCGTCCTTCCCGAACTGCTTCTTCTAAACGCACACCCATGTTTACCATCTCGGTAAAGTCACTTGGTGCACTTGCAACCATTCGTCTGTAGTAAAATGGACTTAAAGTTTTGAGATAGATTTTTGTCATTTCTTTCTCTTCAAGTGGTGGACAAATTTGAGCAGCAACTTCACGCCATCTCTGAGCGTATTCCTTGAAGCTTTCTCTATCCTTTTGAGTCATGGCCCGGAGTTGATCTCTGTCGGGAGCCATATCCAGATTGTACTTATACTTTTTGACGAAGGCCTCTCCGAGGTCTCGAAAAGTACGAATCTCTGAACTGTCCAAGTTCATGTACCATTTGAATGCAGCACCAGTCAGGCTGTCTTGAAAATAATGAATGAGCAATTGTTGATTATCAGTCTGAGTTGACATTCTTCGAGCGTACATCACAAGATGACTTTGTGGGCATGAATTCCCTTTATACTTCTCGAATTCTGGTACTTTGAATTTGTGAGGAATCTTAACATTTGGAACCAGACAGAGGTCTGCAGCATTCTTTCCAAATAGATCTTGTCCTCGGAGAGTCTTGAGTTCCTTCTGCATTTGCAAAAACTGTTCTTGGAACTCGTCCAATCTTTCATACACGCCAGCATCCTCACGTGGAGCGTGATGATATACTTGTCCGCCTTGCGGGGGAAAAGTATGCATAATGGGCTGTGGAGAAGCCATGACAGCAGATCTCGGTATCTCAGCATTCTGTTGTGCGAAACCCATTGCCGTTGCTCTTGGAACTTCAATTTCCAGAGGTTTGTAACCCTCCGGTGGACGCATATCCATGGTGACTTTTGGAGCTTCAGAAGCTGGAGGTATGTACCCTTCTGGAGTAAAGTTATACGGCATGCCCCAAGGTCGATCAGGCGGCATGGTATATGTCATACCCTAATTTTTGACCCCCCTGAGATGACATACCTTCAGGATTGTTCATCAGGTCAAGACAAGTACCCAGAGCAGTCATTTCTCCATCTGGTACCTAATCGAGGATGCTCAAAGACAAGAAAACTCAGGCAAAGGATCAATCAATACAAAGACTAGTCTCTAATACAATCATGGGGCTCAAAAACTTCACTTTTCTCATCTATGATTGATTAGACATCCAGTCATATGAGTACAGGTTTACTCAAGTCACCAGACTAGGGTTTTGAGCCTATCAAGGACTGAAATCAGGGATCACATTTGGGAAACCCTAAAAAACCTCAGAGGGTCATTCAAAGACATCAATCATCTTCAAATAACTCATATTACAAGGTCTACTGGACATCACACTTCAATTCAAAGTCTACAGTCATTACTTTCACATGGTCGACAAATTAGGGTTTTGACCTAATTCACCAAGATAGTTGACTTCTGATCAGGGCATGAATCCAAAACTCAAGACATGATTCAAAGATCTCTATTACCTCCATATAATCCATTTATATCATCCATTTGGGGAGAAGATCTCATTTCTACACAAAAACCCAAAAAAATTCACTTTGTCAGGAAAAAGTCAACTGTGAAGGATCATCATTGACTTTTAAGGTTTTTGGTCAAAAAATGACTTTCAAAGATCAATATCATCAATATATGGATGTCAAAGTCATTTGGCCAAAGAAATTCAAAGAAATTCATCAAGGAGCGAAAAGTCGGGAATTAGGGTTTTTGAAGGCATGGTGAGATCTCAAAATTTCACCTACACAACTCAAAAAACTTCCAACATGAAAGTTGTAGATCTTGCAAAATAAAACAACATCTTACAAAGGAACTTTTTTCAAAAGATCAACCATTTATGAAGTTTTGGAAATTTTGAAGTTTAGGTCATAAACACTTAGAAATTTTTCTAAGTGTTTTAACCTAGTTTTCATCCAACTTTGGGCTCATTTTTCACAAATTTCCTAAATGATTCTGAAGAAGACATAAACTAGTGATTTGAAGTAGATGTTTAGGGCTTTCCAAATTGTGTTCAACCTTCTCCAAATTCAATTTGAGCTAGGAGTTATGCTTGTTCAAAGTTGGCCTCATGAAGTAAAATTATAGGTCATGGACACTTTTGGACTTTGCAAATTTTGTGCAAATAACCTCTCTTATGGATGCTACACGACCCATAACACATCTGAAACCATGCCATGCATTCATTTTCACCATGCCATAAGGATTGAAGAAGATTCTAAAAACAAGAACATGTGATTATGTAATGATTACATTTGTGAATTTATGGCAAATTGATGAATCACCCAAGGAATCTTCTCACCAACCAATTAGAGCTCATTTCTGGCTCAGAATTGTCCCCTAAGATCAAGCAAAATCGAGGGCTAGGGGATTGATCAAATGGAATCAAAATTCTCATCATTGCATAAGAGATATTTGCAAAATTCCTTCATGGCTAAGAAAGCAAATCAACTTCACTAAGGAAGCTCACTCCTCTGCAGCTATACTGATCCATTTGCCTATAAATACAGATGCATTCCTCATTCAAAAACACACCAAAGCAACCATATTCCTTGCTTTCTCTTTCTCTCCTCTTGTTCATTGTTTTTCAAAGTTCTTTGGCAAGAAGAATCGATTTCTTCAAACCAAAGCTTATCTTTGGGAAGTGAGCATTCTAACATCTCAAGGGAGGTCATTTGAGGTGATCCAAGCACCTGGATCACTTCTGTAGGTGGAGGAACACCATTGTTGCTCTCACTTTGGAGCATTTGCAGTTGGAGGTCCATGGAGTGATTCAGAAGGTTTCAAGGCAAGCCAATCATCCAGACACACTCCTCAGGTCATAGTGAAGCTAACCAGATGGCTGCAGCTCATCTGTAACTCAGGATTCAACAACCTCCATGTCCACTTGAAGCTCAAATCGAGGGAGGTCCATAGAACAATTCAGAAGGATTCAGGCTACAATAAGCATCCAGTTAGCATCATTGAGTCTCAGGGAAGCTGTTGAGATCATTCATTCAAGCCCAGGTGCTTTCAATCATCCTCACGACCTCCATTTTCAGAGGTAAGTTTCTGAACTTCACCTCTCTAATTTAAGTACTCTTTGTGAAATAGCTCGATTCTATCTTGTTCAGCATCATCAGAGGATTGAAAACCCTCTATCATCATCCATTTATCTTTCAGTATAGTCATTTAATTTGATTTTGAAATTTTAGGGTTCTTCACGATTTCTGGTAAATTAGTTAGATGTAGTTAATATTAGTTCATGTTAGTTACATATTTAGAATCGTGAGTGAAATTAGAGCAAGTTTCGTGTTTACATCATGGCAAATGATTGAGAAATGAGTAAGTTCAGAAATTCAAATTCATGGAGCTTGAGGTTGAAGACGAAGATGGTGGTGGCGCGCAAAATTCAAATCTCAGGGCAGAGTTTATTTTATTTTGAGTGATATGCGTTTTATTAATGACTAAACAACTTGCCCTAGTGGCCACACATGCGCCCTTAGTATCATCATGCCACAAGTCTGGGGTTCGAATCCCCCTCGCCCCAGACTTTTTGATTCTTTTATTTTTTTTTAAGGATTTACAACTTGTTTTGAAACATGACCAAATGGAGGCAAGTTACTAACACTGAGCGCGCGTTGGCTCAGTGGTGTTGTTTTGGACTGGTAACCTCAAGGGCGTGAGTTCAAGCCTTGCTAGGACCAAAACCTATTTTTTATCACTTTTCTAACTTAATTCCTTCACAACTTTAACCAATTATTTAACTTATCAAATTAATTCATTTTGACTTCATTTTTTAAACACTTGTTGATTAATATATATATTTTATAAATAACCAAAAAGATCATAAAAATATTATTTATTTCATGTATTTTAATTAGGTTTAAAATAATATGTTTTAAATGTTTTCTTAAATACTTTAAAATACATATATTCATTTTGTTTTAACCTAATTACTTTGTGAATAATGTTATGATAAAACCCTATTTTATTTAGGTCTTAATTAGGTATAGATTTCATCTTTGCCTTAATTAAGTTGACTTTTGTCAATTTGCAAAATTGTTTTCAATCTCCGATTAAACAGACGATTAAGGTTTTCAAACAACAAAACCTTATATCATTTCAATCTTTTTTTCAACTATTTTTATAAACAGTAAATCATTTTTAAGTGGGCCTCTAATAGAGTATAAGTCCCAAAAACCTTCTCTTCTTAGCTTGTTTTCAAAACTGTATTTTCAAAATCTTCTTTCTGTTTTCAAAACATTCTTCTGGTATTTGAAGGGCATTATTCCCGGTGAAACTCTTCAGATACCTATGTGACCTTTGTCCATCTTCACTTCTTCTGTTTTCAAAAACCATTAACTGTTTATCATATATTCACCTGTTATCAACAAAACAACAAAAATTACTGTTGAGGCTCTGTACATACTTCTTCAATGGCCTCCACTCCATCCAGGTTAGGCTTTACAAGCTTTCAATTTACAGTCTTTATTTAAATTACTGTCAAATATAAACTGTACATATATTTGTTTAGAACTACGTTTGAGTATAAACCTTAGGACAGTTAAACTATATATATATATTATAGGAATATGGCCTAGGATTGAGAATGTCTTCCCGGTGAAGGCTCTTTCCTAATTAGAGATCTGTAGTTCAAACCCCCAAGATGAATTATTCCCGGTGAAACATCTTGGTAAAAACCTTAGAATCCAAATAATAGGACACATCCACCCAAAGAGGAATTATTCCCGGTGAAACCTCTTACCCATTTACTTAGAGCCAAAATAAGTTCAAAACTACATAGCTTTCTCTTGTGCTATAACAAGGACCCTCGATTGGCCTCCTCTTGGGCTTTGTACAAGGACCCACAGGCTTCTTAAAAGCATTTCCAGCTTCCTCTTGAGCTTGTATACAAGGACCCATCAGGTTTCTTATAAACATAGGAACAGGTCTTTAGTCACCTTTTAGCCTACCCTGGTGAGTTTCTTCCAATTTAAACCAGACCTTAAACAAGCTAAGTTTGTCTCAATTTTGCATTGGGTACATTTTTGGAATGAGAGACATGGACAGTCTCTGTCACCTTTATCTTCATCAATCTTCCTTAGCAGAGTCTAGGATCCATGTTTGGTCATCCTCAGCATTGAGTCAGCCTTCATCTTGGGCTTTAAACAAGAAGTCTCCACTAGATAATCTTTCTGCCAATCCTTTCATCCTTTAATAATTAATGGAGTGCTACCCAAATCATTCATTTCAATAAAAACCCCTGGAAAGGGTCAGCCTCCAAAAAACATGATAAAGTCAGTCTTTTAACAGACAAATTCACCAGCTGAGTCAAAATCCCTGGAAAGGGTTAGCTTCCAAAGAAAAATAGTCTTTTAATAAATAAAACCTCCTCAGCCAAAACCAACAAAAACAGGTAGCCTCAACCTTGGGCTTCATACAAGGCACCCAAACAATAAAACTCCCCTGTCAAGAGTCAGCCTCAACCTTGGGCATTGTACAAGGCAGATAATAGAGTCTCCCCAGTGAGTCCTTCATCACTCAGTAGCCACAACCTTGGGCTTTGTACAAGGCAGATAAACCATATTTTTCATGTGTCGAAGATTCCTAACACTTAGGATCTTTCCCCATATAGTCATCCATACTTAATTCATTTAAGAGTTCGCCACAACCTTGGGCTTTGTACAAGGCAGAAAATAATGTTTTCCCTAACTAGAGTCATAGTATAAAAAACCCAATTTTCTCAGCAGTCAGCCACAACCTTGGGCTTTGTACAAGGCACACAAATAGACTTTCCCTAAACAGAGTCAGCCTCAATTCTGGGCTTTGTACAGAACACAAAAATACCCTGTAATTAACCCCCAGTGGAGTCATCTCTCAGAGTCAAATAATCATTAATAAATCAATCAAAAAGCCTCAAGCTTGGGCCTCATACAAGCCAGCTAAAGTCAAATCTTTTATACAGTAGATAGACATAGCTTATCTCTATAGAGAGATATTTTTACTACTCTACCACATTCAAACAAACAAACATTTCAATTTCAATTTCAATTTTAAATCAAGTCTCCCATTTAGGATTTTGAAAGGCATGAGCTGGCAGTAAAACCCAGACATGTGGTAACTTTCCCTAATTTGGATGAGCATCTTTCTTTCATTTAAGAGGCATTTGACTGGTATACTTGCACATACACAAGTAAGGTCCCCCTCTTGAATGAAATGAATTCAGTTATTCTGTCACTCCTTTAAATGTTTGTGGTAGAATAGTACAAATACCTCTCTGTAGAGATAATTTCATGTCTCTTTACTGTAAACAGAGATTTAATTCCAAGCTTCAACCTTGAGCTTCAAGCAAGGCACCAAAAACATTAATTTCCCTAGTTAGTTCCCCGAACTACATTAAGCTCTGACTTCCACTAGGGATATGTAGGCATGAGGTTCACAAGGAATCACAGCGAGCTAATAAAATACCAAAAATAGTCAGTTTGTCTGTCTGTCTATCTTTTAAAATCAATTCAATTCTCTCTCCTAATACAAAGGAGAAACTTTCCCAATCATTAGCAATAAACACAAACACAATGACACAGAGAAGGTTCCTGTAGAGTACTACAGATATGTAGGGTGTTTAAACACTTCCCTATGTATAACCGACCTCCCGGACTCCAGAATTTCTAGTCTAGGTGTAAATCCCCACACTTAGCAAACTCCTAGGGTTTAGTTGAGATCTTTTTTTTCCCTTTCCTACTCGTAGGACAAATAAGAAAGTTCGTGTGATATCGTAGGAAGAACTGAAATAAAATTCATCCCACCACGGGCGCATTCTCCTTCCAAATTTCGCGTGAAGGGTTTAGCGTGCCGTCCTCCCAAGTGAAACGGGGAGGTAAAGAAAACGACCACCACAGTATACTGAGGAATGGGAGTAGAAACAATCTCGGAAACCACAGTCCTTTGTGGTTCTTCTGGCGTTGGTCGATTCTGCGCAACTACCAGGGCTTCTACCATACTATTGAGCCTTTCAACAGTACCTTTGAGAGTATTAATCTCTTCCCTGAGTTCTTCATTCTCTTGCTCAAAGTCTTCCATTCTTTTCTTGCGACTTAAACGAGTGTTGTATGGATGAGACAGCTTGAAAGTCTTTGTTCACCTCCTTCTCCTCCTCTCTTTCTGGAGAAAGGAAAGTGACTATTAGATCCGCGACAATTCTCGTGTCAGTGCGTACGACTAAAGCGATGTATGATATGCAATTAAGTTATTATTTTTCAAGGAAACACCATAATTACGTTATGAAACATCAAACTTTTATTAATTAAGCGAAAACTCCGTTTTTACACACTTTGAAAAGGGAAATACAGAGAAACTGAGAGAAAGGACTCTAAAACTTTGATGATGAGCCGACTTCACGTTCTAACATCTTCTTCTGTTTCTTGAGCTGAGCGTTCTCTGACGTGAGCTGATCGATGATCCAGGAAGCAGGAGGGATATGATGAGAAAGTGACGTTTGTGTCACTTGTCGATTGAGTACTTCAAGTAACTCATCCTTCCTTCTTAGGATGTTCTGAATTTCAACATTTTCCGTGTTGACAATTCGATACTTGTTCCTCCAAGCATTCCTTTCTTGGCATACCTTGTTTAATGCCGCTTGCAGTTTTTCAACGTCGGTGGAGAAAAGGTAAATTGGTTCCCTTAGGGGAATAGGTTCTTGATGTTGATATGGCATCCTGAGCTTGAATGCTCTGACGCGTACCCATTGAAGGTAAGGATCCAGGGAGATGCAAAGATGTTTTCCTAACAATCTTCTCCCTTTTGTGTGAACAAGACGCCAGGCTTGGACAATTTCCTTCTTCAGCATGTTGCCATGATCGTCAATGTTCTTGAAGAACAGACCCTCCAATTGAATGTTACTTGGTATATTTTTCATGGGATAGCCGTATTGACGACGGGCTAAAGCTGGATTGTAACTGATCCCTCCCTTAGTTCCAATAAGGGGTATGTTGGGAAAACTTCCGCAACTGAAGATGATCTTAGTTTCGTCGTTGTCAGGACTACACCACTCAATGTCTGTATGAGTGAGAGACATGATTTTCTGTGACCAGTAAAGGCCATCCCTCATGTTCCAGAAAGTGCTAGACTTTGGCAGGTGCGAAACGAACCATTCGTATAACAACGGTACGCAGCATGTGATTAATCCTCCTCGCTGCAGGTTTCTTGAATGCACAGAGTGATAAGCATCCGCAAGCAAGGTTGGAACTGGATTTCCAATTAAGAAGATCTTAATTGCGTTGATGTCGACGAAATCGTTAATGTTAGGGAACAAAAACAATCTGTAGATAAGCAAAGCCAAGACTTCCTCAAAAGCGCTCATATCTTGGATGCTGACGAAGTACCGAGCTTGATCAAACAGGAATTTGGAGGGCAATCCTTGAATTCCTCCTCTACTCACCATATGAGTTCTAATGTCGACTACGTTCAAAGGAGTAGTTGCATCAATGATAATGTCGTCAGGATTCTTTTCCAAACCGGAGTACGGATCTTGCGCGTACACGGGTATTCCAATCAGACGAGAGTACTCCTCTAACGTAGGCATGAGCTGATAATCTGGAAAGGTGAAGCAGTGATACGTTGGATCGTAAAACTGTACCAAGGTGGGAAGGATCCTAACCACCATGTTGGTATTGAGCAAAGGCAGAAGTTTTCCATACTTCTCCTTGAAAGCCTGGGGGTTGACCACCAGTTTTCCGAGCTTTCCCAGTTCCTCGACCTGGGGAATCTTGAAGGTGTATTTCCTAGCTCTCTTTCTTCCGTAATCCATAATATAGATCCTTAAGTCCTTTCTCCGTTTCTCTCTTTCTATGAAGTTCAAAACGTTCGTTATTTAGTTTCCTTGAAAAACGACTCGAAAAAGACTCTTTTTGTTTTTAGTTGTTTATTAATGAATGATGCATGAATGCATGAATGCACACACAAGAGTTTTAAACAAACATGGCGTTGAAGGGTATAGTGGTCATGAAGTCCAAACGCAATCCCCGCCCCAATGGTAAACTAAGGTTAAGGATTTTTGTACCTGTAGAACGGGTTCTAGGGGTCTCAGAGTTTTTGCTCAACCTTAAAGATACGTTGATTGGTATCTATAAGAGAGTTTTCTCCGAGTGTAGTATCTGCGTGACAATTACTTCCGTAATCACCGCTCTACGTCCTAGAAAAAAGGCTTTAAGTGGGGTTAATGTGTTTCTAGGTCCTCCTGGTACAAATCAGTCTCGGAATGCAGTGGCGCAGTTAATCACAACCAGCCAGGCAAATCCCAAGAGTAGACTTGGAAACCAAGATTAGAGGGCCTTCACCGGGAAGACATCCTCCATCCTATCTTATGTTGCACTCAAATCCGGGTATAGGATTTCTCACCACAAGGGGGAATCAAGCCCTTTCCCGATACAGAATAAACAAAATAAATAAATATAAATGCAGCAAACACATGATATGACACAGAGGTTAGGCAGGACCTCTCTTGTTTGAGGGGGAATTTGGCATCCCTAATTCCTCATTGGGGCTGGACCAGCAACAGGTCAACCATTGGTTTGGATGAAAAACCAAGGTTTTTAACACTTATATCCCCAGCAGAGTCGCCATTTTATCTGTGGTGTCGTTTTCTTTACCTCCCCGTTTCACTTGGGAGGACGGCACGCTAGACCCTTCACGCGAAATTTGGAAGGAGAATGCGCCCGTGGTGGGATGAATTTTGTTTCAGTTCTTCCTACGATATCACACGAACTTTCTTATTGGTCCTACGAGTAGGAAAGGGAAAAAAAAGATCTCAACTAAACCCTAGGAGTTTGCTAAGTGTGGGGATTTCACCTAGACTAGAAATTCTGGAGTCCGGGGGGTCGGTTATACATAGGGAAGTGTTTAAACACCCTACATATCTGTAGTACTCTACAGGAACCTTCTCTGTGTCATTGTGATTGTGTTTGCTGCTAATGATTGGGAAAGTTTCTCCTTTGTGTTAGGAGAGAGAATTGAATTGATTAAAGAAAGACAGACAGATAGACAGACTGACTATTTTTGGTATTTTATTAGCTCGCTGAGATTCCTTGTGAACCTCATGCCTACATATCCCTAGTGGAAGTCAGAGCTTAAATGTAGTTCGGGGAACTAACTAGGGAAATTAAATGTTTTTGGTGCCTTGCTTGAAGCTCAAGGTTGAAGCTTGGCATTAAATCTCTGTTTACAGTAAAGAGACATGAAATCATCTTTACAGAGAGGTATTTGTACTATTCTACCACAAACATTTAAAAGTGACAGAAAAGCTAAAAAAATGATGTTTCATTAAGAGGGGAGTCTACTTGGTTGATCAAGTATGACAGCCATCGTGCCTCTAAAATGAAAGAAAGATGCTCATCCAAATTAGGGAAAGTGTACAAGTCTGGGGATGTGCCAGAGCATGTCTTTCAGAGTCCTAAATGGGAGACTTTGATTGAAATTGAAATTGAAATGTTTGTTTGTTTGAATGTGGTAGAGTAGTAAAAATATCTCTCTATAGAGATAAGCTATGTCTATTTACTATATGAAAGATTTGACTTTAGCTGGCTTGAATGAGGCCCAAGCTTGAGGCTTTTTGATTGATTTATTAATTATTATTGACTCTGGGAGATGACTCCACTGGGGATTAATTACAGGATATTTTGGTGTTCTGTACAAAGCCCAGAATTGAGGCTGACTCTATTTAGGGAGACTCTATTTGTGTGCCTTGTACAAAGCCCAAGGTTGTGGCTAACTGCTGAGGATAACTGAATTTTTGAGACTATGAATGACTCTATTTTGTGTGCCTTGTACAAAGCCCAAGGTTGTGGCTGACTCTAGCTAGGGAAAACATTATTTTCTGCCTTGTACAAAGCCCAAGGTTGTGGCAGACTCTTAAATAAACTGAGTATGGATGACTCTATGGGGAAAAGATCCTAGGTGTTAGGAATCTTTGACACATGAAAATATGGTTTATCTGCCTTGTACAAAGCCCAAGGTTGTGGCTACTGAGTGATGAAGAACTCACTGGGGAGACTCTATTATCTGCCTTGTACAATGCCCAAGGTTGAGGCTGACTCTTGACAGGGGAGTTTTATTGTTTGGTGCCTTGTATGAAGCCCAAGGTTGAGGCTAACTATTTTTGTTGGTTTTGACTCTACTGAGGAGATTTTATTTATTGAAAGACTGTTTTTCTTTGGAAGCTAACCCTTTCCAGGGATTTTGACTCAGCTGGAGAAATTATTTAGTAAAAGACTGACTTTATCATGTTTTTTGGAGGCTGACCCTTTCCAGGGGTTTTGACTCTTTTGGGGAAACTATCTCCTAAGAGAAATGAATCTTTATTATTATTTTTTTGACATTTTTATTAATTGACTTTGGAGGCTAACCCTTTCCAGGGAATTTTATTGAAATGATGGATTGATTTGGAGGCTAACCCTTTCCAGGGGTTTTATTGAAATGATTGGCAGAAAGATTATCTAGTGGAGACTTCTTGTTTAAAGCCCAAGATGAAGGCTGACTCATGCTGAGGATAAGAAAATATGGATCCTAGACTCTGCTAAGGAAGATTGATGAAGATAAGGGTGACAGAGACTGTCCATGTCTCTCATTCCAAAAGGTGTACTCAATGCAAAATTGAGACAAACTTGGCTTGTTAAAAGTCTGGTTTAAATTGGAAGAAAACTCACCAGGGTAGGCTAAAAGGTGACTAAAGACCTGTTCCTATGTTTATAAGAAACCTGATGGGTCCTTGTATACAAGCTCAAGAGGAAGCTGGAAATGCTTTTAAGAAGCCTGTGGGTCCTTGTACAAAGCCCAAGAGGAGGCTAGTCGAGGGTCCTTGTTATAGCACAAGAGAAAGCTATGTAGTTTTGAACTTATTTTGGCTCTAAGCAAATTGGTAAGAGGTTTCACCGGGAATAATTCCTCTTTGGGTGGATGTGTCCTATTTTTTTGGATTCTAAGGTTTTTGCCAAGATGTTTCACCGGGAATAATTCATCTTGGGGGTTTGAACTACAGATCTCTAATTAGGAAAGAGCCTTCACCGGGAAGACATTCTCAATCCTAGGTCATATTCCTATAATATATATATATATATAGTTTAACTGTCCTAAGGTTTATACTCAAACGTAGTTCTAAACTAATATATATATGCACAGTTTATATTTGACAGTAATTTAAATAAAGACTGTAAATTGAAAGCTTGTAAAGCCTAACCTGGATGGAGTGGAGGCCATTGGAGAAGTATGTACAGAGCTTTTACCAGCAATTGATGGATAACAGTTGAATATATATAGGATAAACAGTTAAGGGTTTTTTGAAAACAGAAGAAGTGAAGATGGACAAAGGTCACATAGGTATCTGAAGAGTTTCACCGGGAATAATGCCCTTCAAATACCAGAAGAATGTTTTGAAAACAGAAAGAAGATTTTGAAAATACAGTTTTGAAAACAAGCTAAGAAGAGAAGGTGTTTGGGACTTACACTCTATTAGAGGCCCAGTACTTTACAGTACTGGTGTAAAAGCAATTTGAAAATGATTCGGAATGACACAAGGTTTTGTTGTTTGAAAACCCTAATCACTTGATTTATTCGGAGATTTGAAAACAGTTTTGAAAATTGACAAAAGTCAACTTAATTAAGGTAAAAATAAAGATTTTTAACTAATTAAGACCTAAACAATTAGGGTTTTATCATAAACTTATTTACAAAATGATTAGGTTAAAACAAAGTGAATATATACATTTAAAGTTTTTAAGAAAACACTTAAAACATACTATTTTAAACCTAATTAAAACACATGAAATAAATAATATTTTTATGATTTTTTTTATTATTTACAAAATAGATATATTAAATGACAAGTGTGTGAAAAATGAAGTGAAAATGATTTAATTTGATAGGTGAATTATTCATGTGAAGTTGTGAAGAAAATAAAAGAAATTATGTGTTTAAAAAATAGTTTTTGGCCCTTGGAGGATTTGAACCCACGCCCTTGAAGTCACCAGCCCAAAACAACACCACTGAGCCAACGCGCGCTTGGTGATAATAACTCTCACTCAATTGGTTATGTTTCAAAACAAGTGATAAATCATTGAAAAATAAAAGAATCAAAAAGTCTGGGGCGAGGGGGATTCGAACCCCAGACTTTGGACACGCGCAACACACAAACACTCTTTACCACTGGGCTGTAACGATTTAGTCGTTTATAAAACAACTTCCATTCAAAATAAAATAAACTTTGGCCCCAGATTTAAATTTTGCGCGCCATGGCCATAGTCATCTTCTTCCTCGAGCTCAAGAATTTTCAAAATCCTAACTCTCTGGTTTCTCAACTAAATGACATGATGTAAACATCAATCTTGTTCTAAATTTCCTCACGAATCCAGATATGTAACTAACATTTATTTATATGAACTATAGCTACCTAATTTCTCAGAAAACTCTAAGAACACATGAACCCTAAATTTGAAATTAAATGACAAACAAGATGAATAAATGAAAGATGATAGAGGGTTTTCAATCCTCTGATGATGCTAAACTAGATAGAATCGAGCTTTAACTCAAAGAGTGCTTAAATTAAAGAGGTGAGGTTCAGAGACTTACCTCTGAAAATGGAGGTCGTGAGGGTGATGGAGAACACCTGGACTTGAATGAATGATCTCAATAGCTTCCTTGAGACTCAATGATGCTAACTGAATGCTTATTGGAGCTTGAATCCTCCTGAATTGCTCTGTGGACCTCCTTCGATTTGAGCTTCAAGTAGACATGGAGGTTGTTGAATTTGGAGTTACAGACGAGCTGCAGCCATCTGGTTAGCTTCACTATGACCTGAGGAGTGTGCCTAGATGATTGGCTTGGCTTGAAACCTCCTGAATTACTCTATGGACCTCCAACTGCAACAGCTCCAAGTGAGAGGTGAAGATGATGATTCTTCACTTACAGAAGTGTTTCAGAGGTCTGGATCACCTCTAAATGACTTCCCTAATGTGTTTGAATACTTAATTCCAAAGGAAGAGCTTTGGTTTGAAGAATCCGAGTCTTCTTGCCAAAGAACCTTTGAAAACCTTAAATATGAAGAAAGAAGAGAGAAAGCAAGAATTTTGTTGCTTTGGTGTGGTTTCTGAATGAGAAAGAGGCCTCTATTTATAGGCAATTGGTTCAGAGCAATTGATCATAGTAAGCTTGCTTAGTGTAGTGAGTTTGGTTTCTTAGCCATGAAGGAATTCAAAGAATATTCCAAGTGCAATGATGAGCTCTTTGATACCACTCCCTAGCCCTCGGTTTTGCTTGATCTTAGGGGACCAAATGGCTGCAGAAATGAGCTCCAATTGGTAGGGAGAAGATTCCTTTGATGAATCACCAATTTGTCATAAATTCAAAAATGCAATCATTACATAATCACATGCCTTTGTTTTTGGGAATCTTCTCTAATCCTTATGCAATGATGGAAATTGATGTATGGTATGGTTTCAGATGCATTAGAGGTCGTGTAGCATCACTTAGTGAAGCAAAATGCACAAAATTGCAAAGTTTCAAATTGTACATGACCTATAATTTTACTTCATGAGGCCAACTTTGAACAAGCATAACTCCTAGCTCAAATTGAATTTGGAGAAGGTTGAACACAATTTGGAAAGCCCTAAACATCTACTTCAAATCATTAGTTTGGAGTTTCTTCAGAATCCTTTGGCAAATTTGTGAAAAATGAGGCCAAAGTTGGAAGAAAACTAGGTTAAAACACTTAGAAAAATTTCTAAGTGTTTATGACCTAAAACTCCAAAATTTCCAAAACTCTTAAATGATTGATCTTTTGAAAAAAGTTCCTTTGTAAGATGTTGTTTTATTTTGCAAGATCTACAACTTTCATGTTGGAAGTTTTTTGAGTTGTGTAGGTGAAATTTTGAGTTCTCACCATGCCTTAAAAAACCCTAATTCCCGACTTTTTGCTCCTTGATGAATTTCTTTGAATTTCTTTGGTCAAATGACTTCATTATCCATATATTGATGATATTGATCCTTAAAAGTCATGGTTTGACCAAAAATCTCAAAAGTCAATGGTGATCCCATACAGTTGACTTTTTCCTGGTAAGGTGAGATTTTGGACTTTTGTGTAAAATCAAGATCTTCTCCTCAAATGAATGATGTAAATGGATTATATTGAGGTAGTAGAGGTTCTTGAATCATGTCTTGAGTTTTAGATCCATGCCTCTGATTAAAAGTCAACCATCCTGGTGAATTAGGTCAAAAACCCTAATTGTCGACCATATGAAAATAATGACTGTAGACTTTGAATTGAGGTGTGATGTCCAGTGGATCTTGTCATATGAGCTATTTGAAGATGATTGATGTCTTTGAATGGTTCCCTGGGGCTTTTTAGGGTTTCCCAAAGGTGATCCCTGATTTTAGTCCTTGATAGGCTCCAAACCCTAGTCTGTTGATCTGAGTAATTCTGTACTTAGATGACTGGGTGTCTAATCAATCATAGGTGAAATAATGAAGCTTTTGAGTCTTATGATTGTATTAGAGACTAATCCCTCTATTGATTGATCCTTTGCTTGAGTTTTCTTGTCTTTGAACACCCTCGATTGAATGCCAGACTGCCCTGGGTACTTACTTTGACTTGATGAAAATCCTGAAGATATGTCATCTCAGGGGGGTCAAAAATTAGGGTGTGACAGTTTGGAGTTTCTTCAAAATCATTTGGGAAGTTTGTGTAAAAGGGGCCCAAAGTTTTTATAACCTATAACTTCCAAAACTCAAATCTCTTAAATGATTGATTTCTTGAAAAAAGTTTCAATGTGAGAAGTTGTTTTATTTTGAAAGATCTACAACTTTCATGTTGGAAGTTTTTTTGAGTTGTGTAGGTGAAATTTTGAGATCCATGAACTAGGTCAAAATGCACTAGTTTGACTTTTTGTTGACTTTTTGATCCTTGATGAATTTTCTTGATTTCATTTGGTCAAATGACTTCAATAATCATATATTGATGATATTGATCCTTAAAAGTCATGGTTTGACCCAAAATCTTAAAAGTCAAAGGTAATCTTGTACAGTTGACTTTTTCCAGATGAAGTGAAATCTTGGAATTTTGTGATGAATCAAGCTCTCCTCCTCAAATGAATGGTATGAATGGATTATATTTAGGTAATAGAAGTTTTTGAGCCATGTTTTGAGTTGTGGACACATGTCCTGATTAAAAGTCAATTGTCCAAGTGAATTAGGTCTAAAACCCTAATTGTGGATCAGATGAAATTAATGACTGTAGATCTTGTCATATGGATCATTTGAATATGATTGAAACCTTTGAGTGATGCCCTGGAGCTTTTTAGGATTTCCCAAATGTGGTCCCTGATTTCAGTCCTTGATGGGCTCAAAACCCTAGTCTGGTGATCTGAGCAAACCTGAGTCTTTATGACAGGTGTCTAATCAATCATAGGTGAATGAATGAATCATTTATTTTTATTGTATTAGAGGTTAATCTCATTATGATTGGTCCTTTTCCTGAACTCTTTTGTCCTTGAGCACCCTCGATGGAGTACCAGATGAACAAGTGACTTCTCTGAGTACCTGTCTTGAATTTGATGAAATGTCTGGAGGTGTGATATCTCAGGGGGGTCAAAATTAGGGTATGACAGTAGTTATGATCTCATACATGTATCTCATCATAACTACCATATTCTTCATACATACTTTGTATACATATACTTTTTGTACTGCCTTTCACTAATCAATGAGAATCATATTTTTTGAAAACATGGTATCAGGAGTTCTCTCATAGAGAGATTTTCATATTTTCAATCATCTTCGTTCACCAGCTTCTTGAGCGTTTTCCCTTCTCTTTCTTCCTCAAGATTCTCGGTCTTTGTTGTATCTTTATTGTTTCTCAAAGTTTCTCCTTGAAACTTTATGCTTATTTCTTCCATAGTTTCTCTGAAACTATGTGTTTTTCGATCCTAACACCACCTTCCATTGATTTCTCCTTTCATTCCATCATTCCGCCTAAAGCTCCAACTCTGGTGCAAACTGATTCTCCTATGTATGTTCACCCCAGCGATGGCCCCAACTCTGTCACCATTGCATCCAAACTCGATGGTAACAATTATGCCATGTGGAGCTGGGAAATGCATCGAGCACTTGGTGCCAAGAACAAGCTTTCCATCATTGATGGATCCATGGAGATTCTAGAGTATGATGATCTGAATCGTGCGGCATAGGAACGCTGCAATCATCTGGTACATTCTTGGTTAATAAATGTTGTTTCTGATTCGATTGCTTAAACTATTACTTTTCATGAAAATTCTATTGACGTATGGAATGATCTCAAAGAAATATTCTCCAAGATTGATCGTGTTTGTATAGCTCATTTATGTTTACTGTTGAATAATATGAAACAAGGTTCCAAAATTATGCTTGAGTATTTCATTGAAATGAAAGCTCTTTGGGATGAAATCAATGCCTATTGTCCCATTCCTGCTTGTACTTGCCTTCATCCTTGTAGATGTGATGCTATGAGGTCTACAAGACACTATCTTCTTGAAGATTAAGTTATTCAGTTTCTCACTGGATTGAACGATCAATTTTCAGTTGTTAAGAATCAGGTTTGCTGATGGAGTGTTTACCTTCTATTAACAAAGTTTATTCCTTAGTGGCGCAAGAAGAGAGTAATTGTAATTCCACTCCTGTTGTGGATGATCATATATTGGCTAATGCTTAGGATTCAAAGAAGCCTTTTGTTCGTGGTAGAGGTACCAATCATGGTAGAGGAAACTCAAGATATTGTACACATTGCCACAAATATGGTAATTTTGTGTTCATTTACCAAATGGTAATTCTGTGTTAGTCCATATTGCTGGCAATGTTTAATTCTCACCTCATTTATATATCACAAATGTTCTTTACTCACTTGAATTTTGTTTAAACCCTATTACTGCATCAAAACTGTGTCAATCTCTAAATTGCCAACTCACTTTTACTGCCTTTTCTTGTCACATACAGGATATGAGGACATCTCAGATGATTGGTTTGGCTGACTCAGTGAATGGATTATATACATTGAAAGTACACCACAATGCCAACCACCAAACCAACCAATTATCTTGCCATTAGAACTCTATTAATACTTTAGATACTCATTCTTGTAATGTCACCATCCCTTCCTCTTCTCTTTGCCACTTTAGGCTAGGCCACTTGTCTAATGATAGACTGTCTAAGTTGAAACTCTTGTATCCTAATAATTCCCATAATAAAGCTCACATTTATGATATATGTCACTTTTCCAAGCAAAAGAAATTTTCATTTACTACTAGGACTTATCATGCTTCGTCTAAATATGAATTATTGCATTTTGATATTTGGGGACCTATGTCTATTCAATCTGTTCATGGTCATAGATTCTTTCTCACCATTTTAGATGACCATAGTAGATTCACATGGATTATTTGCCTTAAAACCAAACCTGATGTTGCCCCTTGTGAGAAATAGTTTATTATCATGATTGAAACTCAGCATCAAATCACACCTAAAACTGTTAGATCTGACAATGGCCCTGAGTTCATCAAGCCACAGTTTACCAACTCTAAGGGTATCCAACATCAAAGGTAATATGTTGAGACACCTCAACAAAATGGTTGTGTCAAAAGGAAACATCATCATATACTAAACATAGGTAGATCCCTACTGTACTAGTCTAAGCTTCTTAAACATTTGTGGTATTATGCCATTCCAAATGTTTTCTTCCTAATGAACAAGATACCTTCACCCTTAATCAACCAAAAATCACCATACCACATCCTCTATGACCAATTACCTGACATTCAGGATTTCAAAGTCTTTGGCTGCCTTGTTTATGCCTCTACTCTTCACAATCACAGATCCAAACTTGACCCAAGAGCTAGAAAAGTTGTTTTCTTGGGATACAAGGCTGGCTTTAAAGGTAGCATTCCAATTGATTTGCACACCAATGAAATTTTCACATCCAAACATATTACATTTCATGAGACTATCATTCCTTACACCACCAAAAATTACAGCTTTACTTCTAATTGGTAAGTCTATTAAAATTTAAAACCTGACTCATCTAACCCTAAACCCTCATCTCCAACTCCACCTATAATTGACTTACCTATCACTAACACACCATCCACTCACCATCCTGAACCCTCAAATCCATCCTTACAAGACAATGATAAACTTCCCTCAATCTTTTTACCTGATGAACCAAATTCCCTAACCATACCTGCCACCCAACCTAACCAAGTCATTCAACTTCCAACCTGTACCAGACACACTCCAACTTATCTCAAAGATTACTTGTGCAATTCATTCATTGGTCAAGATCATCAACCATCATCAGTTACTTCATATCCTTTGTTTAACTACTTATCTTATTCTTTCTTGTCTCCTTCTTTTCATCATCTCATCATGTCCATTAATACCCTACACGAGCCAAGGACTTATGCTGAAGCCAGCAAGTTTAAGTGTTGGAATCAGGCCATGAAAGATGAACTGTCATGGCAAATTGTTGATACACCTCCTAACATCAAACCAATTGGGTGCAGGTGGGTTTACAAGGTGAAATTTCATGCAGATGGCTCAGTGGAAAGATTCAAAGCACGTTTGGTTGCAAAAGGGTTCAACCAGATTGAACGTTTTGATCATTTCGATACATACTCACCTATTGAGAAGATGACCACAGTTTGAATGGTGATTGCCCTTGCATCCATTCACAGTTGGTTCCTACATCAATTGGATGTTAACAACGCCTTTTTTCATGGAGAATTTAAAGAGGACGTCTATATGACTCTTCCACCAGGAATCACATCAAGTAAACCCAATCAACTGTGCAAACTGGTTAAGTCCCTCTATGGACTTAAACAAGCCAGACGCAAATTGCACGAAAAGCTCACTTACTCTTCTTGCTCAACAATACCAACAGGCTAACTCTGATCACTCATTATTTACAAACACAACAATCATTCCTTTATACTTCTTTTATTATATGTTGATGATATCATCGTTGTTGGGAACTCATTAACTGAAATTGATCACATCAAATCCGTGTTGTATCACATCTTTCAAATCAAAAACCTTGGACAACTTAAATATTTCCTTGGTCTCGAAGTAGCTCATTCTTCCCAAGGAATCATAGTTTGCCAACGCAAGTATTGTCTTGATCTTATTTCTGACACATGCTATCTTTGCTCCAAACTTGTGCCCACACCTGCTGATCAAGTCATCAAGTTACATCACGACAATACCCCAGCCTATCATGATATATCCGAATACACATGTTTAGTTGGCCGCTTTCTCTATCTTACAGTAACACGACCTAACATTACCTTCATTACCCAACAACTGAGTCAATACCTCACCAATCCCACCATCACTCATCGGAGGTTGTCCTACTCGTAGCCTTTTTTTTCCACGACAGTCTCATTCCTAGTTAATTGGTTTTTCTGATGCAGTCTAGGCTGGGTGTGCATATACACGACGTTCAATTTCTGGCCAATGTTTCTTTATTGGAAAGTCTCTTGTATCTTGGCGCACGAAGAAGCAACTTACAGTTTCACGCTCCTCGTCAGAGGCTGAGTATCGTTCCCTTGCAGCAACCACATGTGAGATGCAATGGTTAATTTACCTTCTTCGTGATCTCTATCTTCCATCATCTAAGCCTTATGTGTTGTATTGTGACAATTTGTGTGCCATTCACATTGCTTCTAACCCAGTGTTTCATGAACGCACTAAGCATTTAGAGATTGATTGTCATATCGTTCGTGAAAAGATTCAAGCCCAGGTATTCAAGCTTCTACCTGTTTCTTCCAAAGATCAGTTGGCCAATTTCTTCACTAAAACGCTCTTGCCTCTTCCATTTCATAATTTACTATCCAAGTTGGGGATGATCAACATCTATCCTCCATTTTGTGGGGGGATATTACACCATGAATAAAAGTGTGGTAACTAACTTGTGAAACAAGTTAGTTTAGTTAGTTAGCAAGTAGTTAGGTAGTTATGATCTCATACATGATCTCATCATAACTGTTGGTTCTGTATTTTATGATTGGCAGATTTTTTTAAAACAAATAATATGAAAGAAAATATAGGACATATTTTCTATTAAACAATTATAGAAGATGTCCAACAAGATGTCATAACATGTTGAGTTGAAGATCTTCAACATCTGGAACAATATGTCATTTGAAGAAGCGCAAGACATCATGCCTACTGAGTTGGAAGATTCAATATGTTTTAAATAATGCAGAATATTCAGAGAATATTTGAAAGGCTTAATTTTAAAGGTCGAAAGAATCAAGAAGAATATTGAAGAAAAAAGACTTTCTATAATTGGATGCAATTTAGAAAGATTTGATTGAAGACATATTTGTTAGCAGTAGTTGTTACTGATTTATAACAGCAATTATGTTGCAATTAGAAGCCCAAATTCAGTTGGGTATAGGTTATAATAGAAGCATTGTAACCTAAAAGTTTAAGCCAGCCGAGAATAGAAACGATGTAATCATTAGGGCTAGGTCAGGTAAACCTCGCGGCCTGTGGGAAGGTTACCATTGTAATCCTCGAAGCCTGTAGGAAAGAGGAGTATTATTCTTGAAGGAAGCTTTTAAGAAACTTCAAGATAGGAATCAGAAGAATGTAAAAAATAAAAGGAGAGAAGGATATTAAGTCGTTGATACAGTTCTTGGGACTGGAAACTATACAATACCATTGCGATGGTTGGGAGTGAGCAGAGGTTCGCATGTCTTAAATGGGGGATTTTAAGATAAAGATGTCATTGGGTAAGGACTAGGTAGACCGGAGGTTGTTTACCTGTAAACCATAGATTGTTTACATAAAATAGTACTACTGATGGTGAATCTTCTTCTTGGCTTGGTATGCCACCAGAGTACGTGTGATTTCACCGAACTGGGTTAACAATTCTCGTGTTATTTATTGTTTTTCTAATTACTACGTCTATACCTTGCTTCCTGAATGTTGGATCAGATGTATCAGCATCCTGTGTGACATCTGAAGTCTGACTTATGCCAGAATTTCAGTTGGTATCATAGTAGGCATCATGTTCTATCTCTGGATGAGATCCTGGGAAGATGCTTTTTGGTTAGATCAAGGTATTGATACATGGTCCCTTGAAGAGGAGGATGGACTATGCTGTGTGTGGCAGGTGGAATCCTTACTCTGTTAATGTTTCATTAATTTTTAAACCTACTTGGTACTCCTGGAATGATATGTATATGCAAGGGCTGAAGACTGCTGAGGAGATAATGAGATGTGTCGCTTCGCTACATGGTATATGATGTAAGCCTGGGTATTCCATAATGATGACGGTTATTCAATACTATTTCAAACAACTCCATGAAGGTGCCTAAGAAACCTGAGGATCACCTCTCAAGTTTCCTCATGAAGGTATTTTCAGATGAGACTGTTGAAGGAAAACTAGAGAAAGTCATCTTGTCTCTAAATAAATCTTCCTAATACTTGACCTATCTAGGAAGGTGATTATAAGTCTTGTTGTTGCTAAAGCCTGGGATGTGTTATTCTCAAAACCAGGCTCAGTTCTGGAAAGACAATTTGCTAGTAAAGTATCCACTTCACTCAGATGAGCAAGATAGGAAAAAAGGTTATACCTTGTGTGAGAAGGTAAATTTGTTGTCATAAGGATGAATACTCTGACGGGAGTTGAGCATTTATCTAGAAGGTGCATATGCCTGAGACTAAGAACTTTGACGGGAGACTTAGTTCTTGTCTAGAGCTACTATGCAATTAGGCTATCTGTGTTCAGAAAGGGTGCTATGACGAAACTTCATATGAAGTTACTCATGTCCTAAATGATGTCTTGACATCATAATTGATGGTTGATACTCGTTGGAGGTGCATGAGATTAGGATTGTCGAAAGGAAAAATGTTCAAGATTCGATAAAAGCATTGTAGGCTCAAGCATGGAAGAAGCGTGATGGTTCCAACAAGTTCAAAGGAAAAAAAGACAAGACTCAGAGCAAGAGGTCTTGGTCGAACTCTCAAAAGCATAAGGTCGATGATAGGACTATGAATCCTTGAAAAGAGGAGAAGGAAATCTCTATCAGAAAGACAAAGAAGAGAATAAAGGTGTGCAGTGATATAACTGTGAAAGTGGGGTCACTTAGCAAATGATTATTGGTACATGAAATACAAGGGAGCGGCAAAAGGAAAGGACGAAGGAGTAAACCTTGCACGCCAAGATTCAGATGATTATAAAGATATGGTGGTTACGGCTGGAGTTGCAGATGACAATGTCGACTTAAAGATCTGGTTTCTCAACTCAAGCTACTCGATTCACATGACTGGTCAAAAATTATGGTAAGAATATTTCGTTGAGTCAAAGAAGAGCAGGGTCAAAGTTGCAGATAATAGCTCGTTGCAAGCAGAAGGTACTGGCGACATGGTCATTCAAAGTTGTCATGGAGTGAAAGTTATGATCAAAGATGTACTCTATGCAATTGGAATAAAGTGCAATCTATTAAGTGTTAGACATCTAGTGAGAAAAGGATTCTCAATGGTTATGAAAGATGGAGCCTTGGAACTGTTCGTCACTAAAAAAAATTGGTCTTGAAATCTCCTTTGCCAAAGAATAGGATATTTAAGACCATGATCGGTTCGATTGAGGTACAATGTCTGAAAATAGTTGTCGACCATAAGAATAGTTGGTTGTGACATTTGAGGTTTAGCCATATGAAGTTTAGGTCACTCAATCAAATATTCACTCAGGATATGATAAAAGATATACCAAGTCTTGTGATGTCTGACAAACTCTGTGAAGGCTGCTTAGTAGAGAAGCAATGAGGAAAGTCTTTCGTTACGACTATGCTAATGAGATCATCCTGCATACTCGAAGTCGTATATTCTGATGTATTTGACCCTTTTGAGGAGCATACTATTGGTGGAATCAAGTATTTTATTTCGTTTTTCGACGATTATAGTCGAAAGCGTTGGATCTATGTGATCAAGCGAAAGGACGAAGCATTCAAAATCTTTAAGAGATTTAAGATGCTTGTCGAAAAACTAGAGTGAGAAGAAGATCAAAGTATTGCCTATTTTTGATTCAAACTAAAAACTGCCTACTACAACACTTCACAAAGTGTTGCCTATTTTTATATTCAAAATACAAATTTTACATAAATATTTTTTTGTCATTTTGAAACACATCTATGATAATTAAATATTATTAATTATTTAATAATTTTCAGCAAGTATCATAATCCTATTGGAAACCCCAAACCAACTTCCTCATAAAAAATCACATTTAATAATATGCATTAATTTTTTTATTTTTATAATATTTGTCAATATAAAAACATAACCATGCAATACTTTTAATTGCTAAATAATTAGATTGCCACATCATTCGTGCATCATTTTTGCAACATATGTTTTCAACATTAATAAATATTATTCATCTTTTGATATAGACTAAATTAACTCATAGATTCTTTAAGTTAATTAATTGTAATAAATTAGTCTTTTATGTTTTTTTCCACTATAGTCCTTTAGGTTAACTAACGTTTGCACCGCTGATTTTTTTTCACAAACTTCTTTTCAAAAAAGCTGAAGAGATACTAATGATACTGATATGTCACTTAACGTAGGTTAGAGACCATCATTGAATCATATAATAATTTTTCAGAATTTTTAAATACGTAAAAATATTTTTAAACTAATTAAAATGCATGCAAAAGAAGAAATTTATGAAAAATAGTAAACATAAAATAAAATTCTCATAAAATTACATGAAGTGTAAAATTAGAAAAAATATTTTTAAATATTTTTCATAATTTTTGGAAAAAAAAATGAATTTAATATAAATTTTAGATCTTAAAATAAAAGTAGTAGAACAAAATAAAGGAGAAAAAAGGTCAACTGTGCACACGTTAGTTAACATAAATGACTCACATATAACAAAAAAAAATATATGACAGATTTGTTATAATTAAATAACTTAAAGGATCTGGAGGTAATTTAGCCTTTGATATATTATTCATCTTTCAATATATTAATGTTCACTATCATAAAAGGCAAAAAGAGAAATAATAAAATATTTTAAAAGGTTAATTAGAAGAAAAAAAATAACTTTTGATGATCATCAAAATTTTCATATTCAATTTTTAACTAATTTAAGTGATCCCTTAGTAAACTGGTGAGTTAAACAATACACACTAATGTTCTTTAGAGACATTTAACATTTATTTTAACTTATTAATAGGTTCTTTCAACTTATAATAAGTGATTAAAATAATTTAATTAAAGTTAGCTAAATATGAAATTTTTTTCTTATAAAGTAATCAAGCTATTTTCTATTATTACATGAAAAAAAAAAAAGTTAAATATGACTCAGATCCTAAATTTATTTAATGCTTTGATCATTTTTCTTTCTGTTTTTCTTGTTGTAACCAATGGCTACAAGACAGATTTGTTTCATCGTCGTATTTCCTGTGAAAATAGCTCTGATTGTCCGAGAAGTATGTGCTATCCTTTTTCAACTCCAATATGCATTAGTGAAAGATGTCATTGCATCTAAGTGTAATAAATAAGTGGAAAAATAATTATACATTAATTTGGGTTGCACAATGCGCCATTGTAAAGTAATTTTTATTTATTTTGTAATTTAAGTTTAATAATTTATATTAGAATAATATATTGTGAATTATAATTGAGAAATAAAAATGACTGAAATATAAAAATATGGATATAGTGACACAAATAATGGTAAAGTGTAAATATATGCCGACAATCGATTTAGTTCGGTCATAGATCTTTAGTCTTTTAGACTTTCGGCAAAATTCTTTTTGTTTTTTAACAATCATTGACGAACTTTATGTTTGTGTTTCAATATATGTGGAGAACCTTTCTCGCGAGGTTCTTTATTTGTGTGAATCTCAAATTTCTTTATCATCCATGATAAGAATCCCAAAATTCCACATCTCTGTATTCAAAAGTCACATTAGACTCTAAATTTACAAGTCTATATAATTCATGATCCATTTTCAGATGATATTTATATGTCTTGCAATAAATTTCATTAAACACAAACAATTCTCATATCATACAAGGGTGACCCTGAGCATGGGCTTGCGGGGCAGGAGCCCAGCGCCCCATAATTTAAGGGGCACCAATTTTTTTTACTCCTATATATATATATATATATATATATATATATATATATATATATATATATATATATATATATATATATATATATATATATATATATATATATATATATATATAAAATGAAAATTTTCTCTTATAAAAAAATTTGTTAGAATTTTAAAAAAAAAAAAAACTGGCTATAGAGGCACTACAAAGTCAAAATTAATAAAAGAAAGTAAGTTTCCATTAATAAAATGTAGAGTAGAATAAAATCAATTAATTCTCCTAAAATAAAATCAATTAATATATCCATAATTTTAGCAACTGAAGAATTTAATTGATGCACTAAAATTAAAATAATGACATAGAAAATATTTTATATTATTGATAATTTTATTTGATAGGTTATAAATATTCTGACCGAGTCAAATTTGAATTAAGTTGTTGATATTGATGGTGAAATTTTGTTTAAAGAATTGAAAGTTATTAAAGAAGTTTTAAAAGTTGAATCAAAATTAAACTATATGATATTGAGTTCTTTAAAGACTTTAAATTGTTTTCCTTGTGCATGTATAGCTTATAGAATAATATTGACTATTTCTACCAGTGTTGCATCTGCTGAAAGAAATTTTGTTAAATTAAAATTATTAAAATCTTATTGAGATTTATTATATCACAAGATAGATTAAATAGTCTTGCGTTGATTTTAATTGAAAATAAATTTTTGAAGAACCTTGATTATGACCAAATTAATAATGATTTTACAACAAAAAATGTTAATAGGATGATATTTAACTAATTTTAAAGGTTTGGTCAATTTTTTTTATCGAAAAAATATCAGATCAAGAAGAAGAAGAACAAAAAGAAGAAGAATAATAACTCTCTTTACAGTGCTTTATGTTTTGATGTAGTAACTATAAATATTGATCCAAATATCCATACTTGTATTTTTTTTGCACAATGTCAAATAAAAATGCATATTTTATCCGATTATTTCTTTTATCCTTATGTATATCAAATAAAAATGCATATTTTATCCGATTATTTCTTTTATCCTTATGTATATCAAATAAAAATGCATATTTTATTCATCTTTTAATATATTATTCATATTTTGATATATCCATGTTCTCTAACATGAAAGGCAAAAAGAGAAATAATAAAATATTTTAAAAGTTTAATTAGAAAAAAAATAATAACTTTTGATGATCATCAAAAATTTCATATTCAATTTTTAACTAATTTAAGTGATCCCTTGAGTAAACTGGTGAGTTAAACAATACACACTAATGTTCTTTAGAGACATTTAACATTTATTTTAATTTATTAATAGGTTCTTTCAACTTATAATAAGTGATTAAAATAATTTAATTAAAGTTAGCTAAATATGAATTTTTTTCTTATAAAGTAATCAAATTATTTTCTATTATTACATGGAAAAAAAAGTTAAATATGACTCAAATCCTAAATTTATTTAATGCTTTGATCATTTTTCTTTCTGTTTTTCTTGTTGTAACCAATGGCTCCAAGACAGATTTGTTTTATCGTCCTATTTCCTGTGAAAATACCTCTGATTGTCCGAAAAGTATGTGTTATCCTTTTTCAACTCCAATATGCTTTAGCGAAAAATGTCATTGCATCTAAGTGTAATAAATAAGTTGAAAAATAATTATATATTAATTTGGGTTGCACAATGAGCCATTGTAAAGTTGTTTTTATTTATTTTGTAATGTAAATTTAATAATTTATATTATAATAATATATTATGAATTATAATTGAGAAATAAAAATGACTGAAATATAAAAATATGGATATAGTGAAACAAATAATGGTAAAGTGTAAATATATGCCGACAATCGATTTAGTTCGGTTCTAGATTCTTAGTCTTTTAGACTTTCTGCTTATTCTAAATTCCTTTTGTTTTTCAACAATCATTGACGAATTTTATGTTTGTGTTTTAATATATGTGGAGAACCTTCCTCGCGAGGTTCTTTATTTGTGTGAATCTCAAGAAAAATAAGTATAGGGGCACTACAAAGTCAAAATTAATAAAAGAAAGTAAGTTTCCATTAATAAAATATAGAGTAGAATAAAATCAATTAATTCTCCTAAAATAAAATCAATTAATATATTCATAATTTTAGCAACTAAAGAATTTAATTGAGGCACTAAAATTAAAATAATGACATAGAGAATATTTTATATTATTGATAATTTTATTTGATAGGTTATAAATATTCTGACAGTGTCAAATTTGAATTAAGTTGTTGATATTGATGGTGAAATTTTGTTTAAAGAATTGAAAGTTATTAAAGAAGTTTTAAAAGTTGAATCAAAATTAAACTATATGATATTGAGTTCTGAGCGTACCTGATCAGAAGGATCGTCAAGACCTGCTCGGAAGTTGGGTCTTTGTGAAGTGAAGGGGGGGTGTACCTGCAAGGTACTCCGATTCCAATGTGAGAAGACGAGCAAAGGAGTCACTATTACGGAAAAGGGCTTTAAAAGTGTTTTTTGGGCTTTTACAACGCTTTAAAGCGCTGCCAAAGCCAGCTGCTGTAGGTAACGACAGCGCTTTTGAAACTCCAAAAGCGCTCTCGTAGCCTCCCCTATAAGAGCGTTTTTTCTAGAAAAGCGCTCTCGTATCCCCCTATAGCAGCGCTTTTTCCAGAAAAGCGCTTTGGTAGCCCCCCTATAAGAGCGCTTTTTCCAGAAAAGCGCTCTGGTAGCCACCCCTATAAAAGCGCTTTTCCAAAAGCGCTTTTGTAGGTTGCGTTTTTTTTTATGCTTTTTTTTTAATCTTAGGCAGCGCTTTTAGTAATAAAGCGCTTTAGTAGGTGGCCCTTTAAGAGCGTTTTTTAAAAGCGCTGTCGTTTCTGAATGAGGTATTTTAAAGTGCAACCTGTAGTTTAAGCCTCCCAGTTCGACCTGTAATTTATATTTATTTTTAACCTGTAATATTTTCGACCTGTAATATATTTTCAACCTGTAATATTTTCGACCTGTAATATATTTTCGATCTGTGATATATTTTAAACCATAGGTAGGACAATATATATATATATATATATATATATATATATATATATATATATATATATATATATATATATATATATATATATATAACATCAACAATATTATACTTCAAATATTGGCAACAGTATGAACAAAGTTAGTAACCAACTAGAGTACTATAATATTATACTTCAAAAGTTTGATCGTTTCCCGGCCTGGTCCTGCAAAGTATGAACAGAACAACACAGTCATTTAAAGGCTCAACAACAACAAAAACAAACATGAACCAACATCCACCAAAGACGGAACTAAAAAAACAAAATCATTGAAATAGGTTTATTATATTGTTACAACAAACTTTTAAAAAAAAACAACAGAATATGCTGATGTATAAAATGACGGATTATTGCAATCCTCAAGATCTTCTTCAAGCGCTTCTGCAATCTCTTCGACTCGATCATAATCGTATGTGTCTGTGCAATCGCCGTTTGAAGCATACTTCATATTACACCTCGACTCAACATTCCCGTTACTTTTCCCACCATGCAAACTCCAAACTGTATAACTTCTATCAATTCCAAACCGTAGTAAATGCAATGCCAACTGATTCCCGTCAACCTTACCCCCATAACAGCAACCCATGCAAGGACACACCATTCGAATCGGGTCTTTGGCGTGCGCAACCGCAAACTTAACGAATTCCCATACCCCTTTCTCGTACTCTTTCGACAATCGGTTTGAATTCATCCATTTCTTATCCATGTCTTAATTAAGCTAAACAAAAACGATCAAACTTTCACTCTTCACAAGTAACCCCTATAGCGAATTCAATTCACAAAGTTAGTAAGTTCATCACTTAACGATTAACGAAATTGACATCAAGAATATTCCACATGTCGGAATAATTAGCAAAGCTCTTGAGCCTCTTTCATTTCTTCTTTGAAATTAGATAACATGACTATAGTTTTTGTTAGAAATCATAATGTCGGTATAATGCGTTTCTGTCAAAACGCAAAGTATAAACGGAATGAATCCAGAGCAATAAAACGCAACATATATAATTACACAATTTCAGAAAAATTCATCATAATGCCAGTAATTTGAGAAAGAAATTTACCTCGGATGTTACCGAACTCAAGAAAACGCCAAACGTCGACCTAGGCTGGGAAACGATCAAACTTTCACTCTACACAAGTTACCCCTATAGCAAATTCACAAAGTTAGTAACCACCAAGACAAAATCGATTGAACAAAGGAAATCAACAATAGTTTGAAGTGTGTACATACTCGTAAATATGTAGTACCAGAGTCAATGATACGAGCTCCAAAGAGACCCAAAGTTATCAATCCAGTCAGACCTATACAAGAAATTCAATGCAATGTATGATTATAATAAGAATGGGTGAATAGTGCAGATTCCATAAAACATAGTTTCAGAATAGTGCAGACACATACATTCAAACCTCATTCAAAATAAATTCAAAAGCAATTCAAAGCGAAACTGACATGAAACCAACTCACTAACCGTTTTGTAACCAACCAGTTTTCAAACTTAACCTATAGAATTTCAAAAACAGAATTGTAATAAAATGTATTCAAGCATTTTCATGATGTGAATCATAGATGAAAGAGAGGGTTGCAATAAAATGTTTGCATATAATATTTTCCACGTAAATCAAACTAGAGAGGAAAGTTTTTTCAAATTAGATCAACTCATAAAAATCAGTATCCATAAAGTAACAAATCAGTTCCCAATTGTAGTCAAAAATCCCTTCAAATTCCTATTTCAATTCACTATAAAATGGGACGATTCAGAAAAATACAGGCAGGCTTCACACATTCAAACACTAATCCCTCCTTCACCAACCACTACACATACACGGAAATTTCTCAGAACCTCCATCAAACAACATAACCACACCCTTCAAAAATCTCCATACCTCATTCAATCCTTTCAACCCTTCAACACAACCTCACCTCACAAAACTCACATACATACAGAGAAAGGAAAAACAATTCAGCAAGGGGAACACGAATAGTAGTAGATTACATTCGTGTTAAAAGACTCGGTGATTTACATTCTCATACTAGTAGATTACTACAATTTTTAACTAGGCTTATTAAACCTTTCATAGGAGTCACTTTAACAATAATAAAAGACATATCTAACTTACAAGTTTAAGAAACCAGATGCAATAGAGGTGTTATTAGAATAATATAAAAGAAATACAAAATACTGATTTACTTTGAGTTCAAAGGTTTAACACAAGCTATGAACACTTCAGCTTTTAGATTGACCAATTTTTTAATGCTATCGATACCTCCTCTCTCCCTAGCCATTCATTGTTTATAACACAAATTACAAACTCTTATTCAAAGCTTTCATATCTATAACTTTTGTATTTTCCACAATTTAATCCAATCTAAACATATTTCAATTAATCTTTTCAGCCAAACAAATTAAAAGGATATTTTTCTTGAAAATCTAGCATCTTTAAAATCACGTTGAATAATTTTCACCAATTCTTATCCCTGCCCAACTATCATATACAGAAGATTTTCTAAGTTTTAAGTTTGCAGATAAGGTTTTCACAAATTAAAAGGATATTCGTTGAAGAAGGTTGAAGAAGCTTGAACAAAACCCTAAATCTGGAGAAGAAGATTTTACCTGAAAACAGTGATGCCGGAGAAGAGAGGTAACGGCCAGGAGACAGCTGGAGACGGACGGAGGAGAGACAGACGGAGACGAGACGGACGGAGGCGATGAGACGGACGGCGGCGATGAGACGGAGTGAGTAGACGGACGAAGTTGGTGAACAGAGCTAGCATGAATTAATGGAGAAGAAGATAATGAACAGAAGCTAGCGTATCTGAAAGAATAAACCCTCAATTTTATTAATTTTAATTATAACATGGAGTACCCAAGCGCTTTTAAAAAGCGCTCTCTAAGCATGGGGTGCCAGAGCGCTTTTAAACTAAAAAACACTATCGTAAGGAAAGGCTATAAGAGCGCTTTCAAAAGCGCTTTCACATGTCAATCTATAAGAGCGCTTTTCAAAAGCGCTTTCGTAGGGTATGCCCTTTTTTTAGCGAAATTTTTTTAAAAGGCTAAGAGAGCGCTTTCACTAAAAAGCGCTTTCATATTTCCACCTATAAGAGCGCTTTTCAAAAGCGCTTTCGTAGGGTATACACTTTTTTTAGCGAAATTTTTTTAAAAGGCTATGAGAGCGCTTTCACTAAAAAGCGCTTTTGTAAGGGCGCTTTTAAAAGATATTTTTGGCGTAGTGAGTGCAAGTAAAAGCTAAAGGTTAGAAAGAAGTGAATACCTGACCCTCTAGTGAAAGAGGGTATTTATAGCCCCCAGTGCTCGGCCATGATCTCGCTACTGGACTGGACTTCCAAGCCCAACTAGGAGACTGCCAGGTTTCCTGGGCAGAAATATCAGAGGTGCGTGAATGCCCTTTGTCCTGGTTAACCGCTCCAAAGTTTAAAGGAGACGCGGTCTTTTAGGGACCACGTGGACTCCGCATTATTCGGGGGGTCGGATATGAAGGATCCCTACGAGGAGCAGGGTCCTCGGCGCGAGGATGCTCGCGGGAAGCACCCGTGCCGGGCGCCAGGCAGCTCGCAGTGAGCATTATGACGAGCAAAGGATAGACGAGCAGTCTTTGCTCTTCATGGGCTATGAAATAGTTTGGACCCCCATGATCAAGTGGGCCGAAAGTAGATTGGGCCGAATCTTGGCCCAGTCCATTACAGGAGCCCCCCAAGTCGGAGTTCCGAGGAAGGAGCTTCGAGTTTGGCTACTTCTCGGTCGATGTGCTGATGGTCCTCGTCTATTGGTAGTGTTCGGGCAGAGCCGTTCGTGGGGGAAGGTGAGAGACCGCGCGTGAATAACACTTAGCCGACGCGACGTTTCGTATTCTGGGAATTTTCCCTATAAAAGGGTCAAACCTTCTCATTTGGGGTTTTTTGTTCCCCGCTCACGTGCTCGGCATCTTAGGTCGAATTTCCTGATCCCACCAATCATCAACGCCCCTTTGAAGAACCGCGTTCAAATCTGTTGAAATCATGTCAGAATCAGGTGCGTTTGAAGTTTGTCTCTTGATTCCAAATGTCTTTCTTTTGCTTTCTAGAGGATTTTGAGGCGTGTTTCTGCTGTTTTTACCATCTAAGTCGGCAGAGAGACTCAAACGTCATAACCGTCCCCTCGGGTTATTCAAGCGATGCCCGAGAGGGGTTAATAGTGTAGTTGATTTTTCTCGTTATCGCCCGGTGCCCTCATAATTTAGCTCGTCAAACTCATAGATTGGGTCGGCGTATCCATGTTTTCAATTGGTTTACTCACAAACATGTTCGGCATGTTCAAGGATCTTGTCGAGCCTGTTGCGTAGGGCCCGGGTGTTTATGTTTGTTTAGTTTATGCCAAGTTTGATGGGGTGAGTCCTCGGCTGGTGACCAAGAACATCCTCGAATGGGGGTTTGGTCGGGGGCTTCACTGCTCGCCGTTCCACCCTTTCACTTGCGTTGCGGTGGAAGGGTGGATTTGATGATCAATCGAATTCATTTTTTCCTTCTGCATGCAGGTGAATCTGGCTCAGGGTCCAGCTTGGGATCCAGCTCCGGATCCAGTTCGTGGGACACCTCGCGAGATACGACTGCGAGTAGCTCGAAAGTTGAGGAGGCGGAGATTGAGAGCTTGATAAGTGCCAAATTGTAGTTATTTTGTGTATGTAAATAGTGGCATTTATCGATGCTTTTTGTTAATACCGTTTGAATAATTCCCCGTTTTGTGTATATTTTGTATCGTTTGTGTTTTAATACGTTTATATGTAAATGTATACCGTTTGATCGTTTTGTTGTCTTTTTGTAGGTATTTTTGGCGTTTCGGAGCCTCGAGGAATAAAGTGTCGAAGACACGGCTGCGGACGCGTTTTTGAAGGAATAAAGTTGCTGTTCTGGTGTAGCTCGCATCGCGCGTTGGAGGTCGCGTCACGCGCTGTAGATGAAGAATAAATCAACCAAGTCAGAATGTTCGGCGCGTCGCGCGCTATGCATCTCGCGTCGCGCACTAGGACGGTTTAGTTCATTTAAGTGAGAGCCCGCGCCGCGCGCTGGAGGCCGCGTCGCGCGCTCTGCGATATCAGCTTTTGTATATATAGCTTAGAACAGATTTTTTAGGGTTTTTATCAACCATTTCCCCCTTGTAGTGGCTCTGATCCATTTTTGATAGTTTGGAGGTTTAGGAAACACCATTGGATGCTACATCATGTGGATTGATCATGGCTTTGGTTAGATTTCATTGTGACGGTGAGATTTTTCCGGTTCATCTTCTTTCTTCCCTATGTCTCATTTCAATGGTGGGTTTGTATGTTTACTTTTGCTCTTCTTGTATGTACATTTGTCGATCTTGGGATCGTTTATATATTTGCTTTACGAATAATCATTGTTGTTGTTCTTGATCTTTTTGCTTAAATGCTCTGGATTTGTGTTGTCTCAGAAATGGACTCCGTAGATCTTGATTAGGAATGATAACCGTTAGTTTCTAGGTTTCAGGAATGGATTTAGGGCTAACGACCGTAATGGGTGTTGCACCCCAAAATTTGCCCATCTAATTATTCTTAATTGGCTTATGTTTCTCGTTTCATCTACATCTTAGGTCATCGATAAAATCATGCATCATTAAACAACCATTGGCATTGGAATCAGAGATCTTAAATTATTAAAGTTTCACTGTGATTTTTGGTTACTTCAATTGATCCTTATCATATCTTCTAGCTTGGTTCAAGTGGGTTTTATTATCGTTTGAAGTACTGGATTAACTTGAATATGTGTGTCGTTTGGATCCAAACAATAACTTGAAAATAATTCATTCAAAATTCAAGTTTCGGCTATGTTCAAGATGAATTCCATTTGTAAAGCTCATTCAAATGACTATCATGATTTATCACAAGTTTCTTTTAAGGTTTATTATAAGTTTTACATGGCAAGATTACCAACTTACAAGGTCAAAATTCCATTGCAAAAAAAAGAAAAGAGTATAAAGAAAGCTACACAAAAAATATATACAAGTACAAGTATCCTACAAGGTTGTATCTATGTCATCTTTCTCCAGGTCTTCGAATCCTTCCATCTTGCATCCAATTTGCGAATCTTTTCATGGCCAAAGTAATCTTGAATTGATGTCACATATGCAACCTTAAGCTGCATAAAGCACAAGGGATCCATAAGCATATCATAATTCATTCCGGTTCCTACTGTTTGTAGTTGAGCATAGAAAATTCAGAATATACATGTTATACATTCAGCCTAAAGCAAGAAAAATAAACAAGTTCAGCCATGCCACTCATTAGCCCATTCATTGAATCAGAATACACAAAATCAGCCCCTGCCAGCATCATATGTATACTATCCACGGCCATTACAAAAAAACCAGCATACATACACACGTCTCAGTTATGAATAATTTCTTTCTATCCCAATTAACTTCTAACCTTCAGTTTCCTAACACTTTAACCAAACACTTACACATTCAATAAAACAGCACCAAAACATTCACCCAAACAAAACAAAACCTAACAGCTTCTAACCAACTTCTCCTAACTGTTTTAATAAATCAGCTGCATATTTTAACCTCTCAACTAACTGTCATAACCTCCACCTAGGGTCTCTAGCCAACTTCCTAACAGAATCACTAACAGTTGTAACTAACTTTCAGAACCAACCAAAACAGAATAACAGAAACTCAACAGAATTATAACAGCAAACAGAATTTCAAACCAGTAACAAACCTTCAACTGATTCCATAACAGTTATTAACTAACATCTAACTACCTTCTAACCACCTGTAACAGAATTTCAACAAACCTAACCGAATCTCTAACAACCTATAACAGAGCTAACAGAAATTCAGAGAAAAATCAAAGAGAAACTCACCTGAAAACCTGAACTTCTATTCATCTTCATATGCTATAAAACAGGGACCTTCACCATATTCCATTCTCCTCCACCATTTTTCCAAGTTCACCCTCACTTTCATCGCTCTCTCCACCACTTTTCCACAAATCATCACAATCGTTCTCTTCAAGAACCTTCATCCATCTTCATTCCACCTTCATCTTCTTCATCACATCTCTATTTCACTAAAGCTTCAAAGTCTCTGCAATCTTTACTCCATCACCATAACCATCATAACTTCATCATCTTCCATCCTCCACCATAACAAAAGCCAGAAGAATCCAATCTCCGAAGCTCCAAGTTCATCTTCGCTTCTCTATTCCAAAAGTCACGAAGGTTCTGCAATCTTCCATCAACCTCATAATCACGCGACGACAACGTCACCTTCATATCAGCTTCAACCTCGCACAAGAGCAACAAATCGTAAACTCGGAGAGACGAAGAGAGGCATTTAGAATCGACAAAATTAAAGAAGAATCAAGAAGAAGATGAAGAACATGGACGCTTAATATTACCTCATCTCTGGCCTTCTCAATCTTTAATCTCCTTCTGACTCAGGTAAGTACGAAATTCTCTTCATCTCTCTATCTTTTGATGTCGTCGTGTTCCTTGTTGCGTTCTGAACGATTCCCCTAAGATCTCATGGCCTATATCTTCATCTTCATCATTTAATTTAGCTTTGGAAGTTTTTAGGGTTTTCGACATTAGGCTAGATGTAGAGAAAATCTGCAGAAAATGACACGAGATTGTGATAAAGGGTAGAGAGAGGACTAGGATGACGCAACTATTTTAGGATTTGGCCGAGCTCCGCCGCCTCCGGCGCGGCGGAGCGATTTCCGGCGATGGACGAAGGTTAAGAGAATGATAACGGTGAGAGAGATGAGTTAGTAGAAGTTGAATCGTCACTTTAGAAAACTTTAATATTATCCCTTTTCTCTTTCATTTTTAATTAAAGTCTGATTAATTGAGTTAAGCGTATTAATTAGGGCCTTAAGCCTGATTAATGATATTAATGATATAGCATAAGGTTTGTTAATCGGATTAATTAATATTTGAATTAAACAAAACCTGAATAATAAGGAAAATGGATAATAAAGATTAGATCATAAATTCATTGGGCCCAGCGAAATTACTACTCACACACCCCATTTGGCCCATACACCACCATCTGTTTAGTTGTAACAAAAGCAAAGGAACTTGGATTTGCAATATCCCGGGCCTGCTCCCATGGGCCCTGCGCCCACTGCTCTTCACAATCTATGTTTCATTTTGCACCCCCTGGTCCTATCATTTTGTTATTTAGATTAATTAGTTTCTTACCATTTCCTTGAGTAATTAATTTGCTAATTTTTCTTACTAATTCTTAGACTTCGATGCATAATTTTGACATATAAAAATAATCACAAAAAATATTAGTTTAGGCTTTTATTGTAATTCTTTTGCTTAATTCGAATCCTTTTTCTCATGCAAAATTCTCATAAATAATAGTATTTTAATTCGATTTTTTGTACTATTTTGCATCATTCACTTTCATGTCTTGTACCACATTTTCAAGTGTTCTTTTAGTCATTTTTGTACCAATATTGTACCATGCTTACTTGTAATTTTGCTTGTAACTTTACTTGTATGTTTCCTTTAAGATTTGGGACCTATAACCATAACATTAGGCTAGTTGATCATTTTAGGCTAGTCTTCCTTCTTTTCTTTTCAAGATTTAAAATACTTAATAAATATCGATGAAGATCATACCGTTACTATATTTCATAGTAAGAAAGAAATGATTGAGGCGTAGGCCTTGATGTATGTTCTTTCCTACTTAGCGGAGAAGAAATGATTGAGGTGTGAGGCCTCGATGTATTTCTTAACCGTTGTTTAGAGAAACGATCGTGGTGTAGGCCTCGATGTGCATTCTCTAAATATTCACAAAAGAACTCTTTTTGTATCTCCCTTACTTAGCGGAGAAGAAATGATTGAGGTGTGAAACCTCGATGTATTTCTTAACCGTTATTTAGAGAAACGATTGTGGCGTAGGCCTCGATGTGCTTTCTCTAAATATGCAAAACAAAACTCTTTTTGGTATGATCTAAGTCACAAATTAAATTCCCTTAAAAGACACTTAACCAAAAACATCTCAAAATATCTAATAAAGGCTCAGAGCTAAGCAAAGTAAGGAAGTGATGCGAAGCCTTGTAGTGGGTTTTCGTCCATCATGGAATTACACCTAAAAGACACAAACCAATTTTCTCTCTTCTCTCTCTTACCTCCGAGGCATTCTTTCTCTTGCCTTCAGGGCATTCTTTCTCCTTAAGAGCACGTTACTTCCGCTCCATTCCCAGCTTAAGACTCCAGAGGTCGAGTAGCGGAGTGTGAATGTAACTGTTCAACTAAAAAACACAAAAACAAACAAAAACTAAAGAGCCGAACTACGGCGCTCTGATTCCTGAAAAGGATACGTAGGCATTAGGTCGCGGGGCCTAAGCGAGCACAATTATTTATAAACCTTATTTTCCCCGTGTTTCTTTCTTCTTTCATTTGCATGCATTCCCTTAGTAATTAAGCTTTAGATTTATACACCCTTAGAATAGAACAAACATAGGTGGATACCATCGAGTACGATGGGCGTGAGGGGTGCTAGCACCTTCCCCTTGCGTAACCGACTCCCGTACCTTATCTCTGGTCGAAAGACCTCGTTCTTATTCACCTTAGGTTTTCTGATATTCCTTTCCCTCTTTGGGATAAATATATTGGTGGCGACTCTGTTCATTTTCGCGAGCGTGCGACAGCTGGCGACTCTGCTGGGGACGTTAGACCTATTGCTGGTCCATTCTTAGCAAGTCGATCCTAGCTTGCGTTTGTTTTCTTTTCTTTGGGTGTTCATTTATTGCTTTAGTGCTTTATTGTTTTATTGCTTTATTGCTTTATTGCTTTATTGCTTTATTTCTTTATGCATTGCACTTTTATTTTCATATACTATGATTATTATTCTGCTGTCTGTTGGGATGGGATGTTACTGATTTGAGGTAAAAGGCCCAATACCCAGGCCATGAGTGATACCTTAGGAACTAGGAATAGAGTGGCCATGACGGACAGAAGACGTATGTCTGATTGATCCGATCATGTATCCACGGACAGAGCTTGGTTGAACGAGGCAATATCGTATGATTGCGCCTACTTTCAATCCTCTGTTGGCTTTTTGACCTACCATATACTAGATCCTACCTGTGAGAGGGGTTGGGAAATTTTGTTTTGCAGGAAAACATGCCTCCATCCTACCTTAAACCATTCAGACTATCTATCATAATCAACGTCGAACCTCTGAATCTGGAGGTTTGACCTTATGTGACTTTTGCAAAGGCTATATATCAGAATCAACGTCGAACCTCTGAATCTGGAGGGTTCGACCATCTTTGACTTATGCACAAGCAGTTTATCCAGAAAGCAACGTCGAACCTCTGAATCTGGAGGATTCGACCATATCTTTTGACCATGAGAAGTTATTATCACAAGAGGCCTTGATCCTTGCTGCATTTGCATCTTCATTAACATTTTTGCATTCATGCATATGCATCCATGGTTACCAAGACTCTTACACTCTTCCTCTCCACCAGATCAGTCAAAACGATTCCTCCACACCGATATCTGACAAAAGCTCACAGAACAAAGAATCATGGGGGATTATAAACAAAATCAAGCTACTATCTAAAGACCCCACGCCTCCTCGTGAGGGTACCTTCCACCAAAGGAGCCTAAAAAACTTTGTGTTTGTCAGAGAACATTGCACTTGCATCATAATAAGGCCAAGCTTGCCATTGTATAGATTTCTTTAGTATTTTCAATTGTACTACTTTTCGTTGTTATCAATTACTTCTCATTGTAAGAAATTCATTCTGTTTGAATAAATAAAAATAATGCAATATACATGTTTTTCTCAAATCATTTCATCTTTGTCATTATGTTCATTGATACTTCACTCATTTGTCTTAAGCAACTAAAAAAGGAGAATGATGAAAATCAAAAACACATGAATCACTAATTGTATGCCTTTGGAACAAGATCCTGCTGACGATGTACAGGCATTGTTTCCATTCCTAAACACCGGAGTTATAAGGGAGTGAAACCTTTGTTAACCCCTTTGAGCCTAAGGAGTAGTAGTTTCTTTTCAAAAAATATATACAAAACCCTCAATCTTAACCAGGGGCAGGGTAGTCTTCAGTTAGTGCGACCGAGCGCTCAACTTTCAGGTATTCCGTCAGAGGATCAATCATATTCCATCTCTCGCAACGAAAGAAGAAGAGTACTATCCACAATGGAAGTCTCCCATTCACTGAGAAGAAGGCAGTCACAACCTTTTCATCAAGTCAATCACCAAAGTCATACAACTTGTTCCCGAACGAGACAAAAAGAATGAAAAAAGAAAGTTATGAATCATGATAAAAAAAAAAAGAGACAATAGCCCGCTAAGTCAAAAAAAAAAAAAAAAGAGAAAAAAGAAAAGCTTTGAAGCACATGACTTAGGCAAAAATTAGGGCATATCCCGCTGGACAACGAACACCAATATCAAAAGAAACTTTCTGTCCAGGCAAAAGTTAGGGAAAGCAAAAGGCAAAGCACAAGAAAAAAATCCTCCAAGGGACAAGTTGTTGTGACCATCAACAAAAGAATCAAAGGGTGGCTGCCACCTCCGCCAAAGCCATAAAGGATCCTCATCCATCACAATCCTTCCTGAAAAGTGAATACTCGTGTCGAACTAGCTGAACGTAGGACTGGAGAACATCACGAAGAAGGGGTGGGTTAAGTAGAACTTGAGCCTTTATCCTTTGTTTCTCAAACCGTGAACCCGGCCACGTTACAACCCTCAAAAGTCCTAATTGAAGCAGGGTTCGTTCCGAAAGCATACAAACTGTAAAATCATGTCAAACTGACTCCTAATGTTGCTGTGTCATTTGTGTTAGTATCAGTACAACATTTTGACAAATAAAAACTTCTACTTTGAGATTAACATGTGCATTGCATTCTCATTATCTTTTCAAAACAGAATTGCCTCTAATCAGAAAGTAAGTACTTGATACCAAGGAAAGTTTAACATCGAAAGTCAGTCAAGTAATCTTACAAAGGCAAAGGTTGGTCATCCACAAAGCAAATCTCTGAAGCACCCATCTGGTGGAAGAGTTCCCTTCAATCTGGGGCATTCATCCCTTCATCCACACTGGGGCAGACCATTGCACATCTCCATGATTCAAGCATGTCAAAATTCTATCTCAAAAGGTCATACAAGCTGGGGCAAGCTAGTAACAAGTCATTTTTTTTTTTATCCCCAAGCAAGTGTCAGATATGGATACAAGTGTCGAGGAGTCAAGTCAACACCTCACCTTCACAAGTTCTATTCTTCAAGCAACAACCTTCCACAAAGGCATTCTCCATCCACTCCTGGTATCTTGGAGACAATCATCCCATTCATAATCATACAATTATCATGCATATCATTGCATTCTCATTATCATTTCTCCCGCATGATCCAATCATCAACAAAGCAGGGCCATCCACCCCATCTTGAATCAAGCAGAGTTCAGAACTCCACCTAATCTATTCCACATCGAAGCAGAAACCCTGAACGATCATTCAGTACACTGCATATAGAATCCATTGCATTGCATCTCCAGAAGTGCACAAATAAATCAAACATTTGCATGTGAAGCATAAGCCAAGTTACTCATCAGATGGGTTCTCTACAAGCATTCAATTGATATTCCACTGGATCACTCAGAGTTACCATTGTGGTGTCATCTCCCAAAGTCAATCATGTTCATCTTTCTTTAACTCAGAGTTGATGTTTTTATGTTCGACCCAGAGTTGATTCTCCTTTCATCTTTTAACCCCGAGTTAATTATCTCCCCCACTCAACCCAGAGTTGACGGTTATCTTTTAACCCAGAGTTGATTCTTGTCTTCTTTCCCACTCAACCCAGAGTTGACGGTTATCTTTTATTCAACCCAGAGTTGATCCTTGCCTTCTTTCCCACTCAACCCAGAGTTGACGGTTATCTTTTATTCAACCCAGAGTTGATCCTTACCTTTTTTCCACTCAACCCAGAGTTGATGGTTGTCTTATTTCTTCCCCACTCACCCAGAGTTGACGGTCACCTTTTATTCAACCCAGAGTTGATGTTTGTCTTTTATTCAACCCAGAGTTGATGCTTATCTTTTTTCCCACTCAACCCAGAGTTGATGGTTGTCTTGTTTCTTTCCCTCTCACCCAGAGTTGATGGATATCTTTTTCTTCTTCTATTCAACCCAGAGTTGATATTCTTTTCTTCTTCCCACTCAACCCAGAGTTGATGGTTAATTGTTCATCTTTTCCTCTTTCAACCCAGAGTTGAATTACTTCCCACTCACCCAGAGTTGACGGTCACCTTTTATTCAACCCAGAGTTGATGTTTGTCTTTTATTCAACCCAGAGTTGATGCTTATCCTTCTCCCACTCAACCCAGAGTTGACGGTTATTTTTTGCTTTTCCCACTCAACCCAGAGTTGATGGTTGTCTTGATTCTTTTCCCACTCACCCAGAGTTGACGGTCACCTCTTATTCAACCCAGAATTGATGTTTATCTCTTTTCCACTCAACCCAGAGTTGACAGTTATCTTTTATTCAACCCAGAGTTGATCCCTTACCTTTCTTCCCACTCAACCCAGAGTTGATGGTTGTCTTGTTTCTTTTCCCTTTCAACCCAGAGTTGATAGTTATCTTTTGCCTCTTCTACTCAACCCAGAGTTGACGGTCTTCTTTCTTGATTTTTTTCTCAACCCAGAGTTGATGGTTTTCTTTCTTTATTTTCTTCTCAACCCAGAGTTGACGATCATCCCTAATTGTTCTTCTTTCCTTTTCTCAACCCAGAGTTGATATCCTCATCTTATCTTCGACCCAGAGTTGATGTTCTTCTTTCCCTTCTCGATCCAGAATCGATGTTTATCTTTTATCTAACCCAGAGTTGACTTTTCTCCGTTCTTCAACCCAGAGTTGACCCACTTTTCTTCTTCAACTCAGAGTTGAATTCTATTTCATTTCTAACCCAGAGTTACCTCGTTCAAGTCAGAATTGAGACCATTCTTCCTCAATAAATGACACTATCACTTTCCCCAGTGGATTCTATCTCTCATAAGGCAAATTTTCAGGTTCACTTGATATTTAATCATCTTTTACCTTGAATGTTCGAAAGGCTAGCGCCAATCTCGCTTTCAGGTCTAAGACGATTAAATAGGGGCAGCTGTTGCACCCCAAAATTTGCCCATCTAATTATTCTTAATTGGCTTATGTTTCTCGTTTCATCTACATCTTAGGTCATCGATAAAATCATGCATCATTAAACAACCATTGGCATTGGAATCAGAGATCTTAAATTATTAAAGTTTCACTGTGATTTTTGGTTACTTCAATTGATCCTTATCATATCTTCTAGCTTGGTTCAAGTGGGTTTTATTATCGTTTGAAGTACTGGATTAACTTGAATATGTGTGTCGTTTGGATCCAAACAATAACTTGAAAATAATTCATTCAAAATTCAAGTTTCGGCTATGTTCAAGATGAATTCCATTTGTAAAGCTCATTCAAATGACTATCATGATTTATCACAAGTTTCTTTTAAGGTTTATTATAAGTTTTACATGGCAAGATTACCAACTTACAAGGTCAAAATTCCATTGCAAAAAAAAGAAAAGAGTATAAAGAAAGCTACACAAAAAATATATACAAGTACAAGTATCCTACAAGGTTGTATCTATGTCATCTTTCTTCAGGTCTTCGAATCCTTCCATCTTGCATCCAATTTGCGAATCTTTTCATGGCCAAAGTAATCTTGAATTGATGTCACATATGCAACCTTAAGCTGCATAAAGCACAAGGGATCCATAAGCATATCATAATTCATTCCGGTTCCTACTGTTTGTAGTTGAGCATAGAAAATTCAGAATATACATGTTATACATTCAGCCTAAAGCAAGAAAAATAAACAAGTTCAGCCATGCCACTCATTAGCCCATTCATTGAATCAGAATACACAAAATCAGCCCCTGCCAGCATCATATGTATACTATCCACGGCCATTACAAAAAAACCAGCATACATACACACGTCTCAGTTATGAATAATTTCTTTCTATCCCAATTAACTTCTAACCTTCAGTTTCCTAACACTTTAACCAAACACTTACACATTCAATAAAACAGCACCAAAACATTCACCCAAACAAAACAAAACCTAACAGCTTCTAACCAACTTCTCCTAACTGTTTTAATAAATCAGCTGCATATTTTAACCTCTCAACTAACTGTCATAACCTCCACCTAGGGTCTCTAGCCAACTTCCTAACAGAATCACTAACAGTTGTAACTAACTTTCAGAACCAACCAAAACAGAATAACAGAAACTCAACAGAATTATAACAGCAAACAGAATTTCAAACCAGTAACAAACCTTCAACTGATTCCATAACAGTTATTAACTAACATCTAACTACCTTCTAACCACCTGTAACAGAATTTCAACAAACCTAACCGAATCTCTAACAACCTATAACAGAGCTAACAGAAATTCAGAGAAAAATCAAAGAGAAACTCACCTGAAAACCTGAACTTCTATTCATCTTCATATGCTATAAAACAGGGACCTTCACCATATTCCATTCTCCTCCACCATTTTTCCAAGTTCACCCTCACTTTCATCGCTCTCTCCACCACTTTTCCACAAATCATCACAATCGTTCTCTTCAAGAACCTTCATCCATCTTCATTCCACCTTCATCTTCTTCATCACATCTCTATTTCACTAAAGCTTCAAAGTCTCTGCAATCTTTACTCCATCACCATAACCATCATAACTTCATCATCTTCCATCCTCCACCATAACAAAAGCCAGAAGAATCCAATCTCCGAAGCTCCAAGTTCATCTTCGCTTCTCTATTCCAAAAGTCACGAAGGTTCTGCAATCTTCCATCAACCTCATAATCACGCGACGACAACGTCACCTTCATATCAGCTTCAACCTCGCACAAGAGCAACAAATCGTAAACTCGGAGAGACGAAGAGAGGCATTTAGAATCGACAAAATTAAAGAAGAATCAAGAAGAAGATGAAGAACATGGACGCTTAATATTACCTCATCTCTGGCCTTCTCAATCTTTAATCTCCTTCTGACTCAGGTAAGTACGAAATTCTCTTCATCTCTCTATCTTTTGATGTCGTCGTGTTCCTTGTTGCGTTCTGAACGATTCCCCTAAGATCTCATGGCCTATATCTTCATCTTCATCATTTAATTTAGCTTTGGAAGTTTTTAGGGTTTTCGACATTAGGCTAGATGTAGAGAAAATCTGCAGAAAATGACACGAGATTGTGATAAAGGGTAGAGAGAGGACTAGGATGACGCAACTATTTTAGGATTTGGCCGAGCTCCGCCGCCTCCGGCGCGGCGGAGCGATTTCCGGCGATGGACGAAGGTTAAGAGAATGATAACGGTGAGAGAGATGAGTTAGTAGAAGTTGAATCGTCACTTTAGAAAACTTTAATATTATCCCTTTTCTCTTTCATTTTTAATTAAAGTCTGATTAATTGAGTTAAGCGTATTAATTAGGGCCTTAAGCCTGATTAATGATATTAATGATATAGCATAAGGTTTGTTAATCGGATTAATTAATATTTGAATTAAACAAAACCTGAATAATAAGGAAAATGGATAATAAAGATTAGATCATAAATTCATTGGGCCCAGCGAAATTACTACTCACACACCCCATTTGGCCCATACACCACCATCTGTTTAGTTGTAACAAAAGCAAAGGAACTTGGATTTGCAATATCCCGGGCCTGCTCCCATGGGCCCTGCGCCCACTGCTCTTCACAATCTATGTTTCATTTTGCACCCCCTGGTCCTATCATTTTGTTATTTAGATTAATTAGTTTCTTACCATTTCCTTGAGTAATTAATTTGCTAATTTTTCTTACTAATTCTTAGACTTCGATGCATAATTTTGACATATAAAAATAATCACAAAAAATATTAGTTTAGGCTTTTATTGTAATTCTTTTGCTTAATTCGAATCCTTTTTCTCATGCAAAATTCTCATAAATAATAGTATTTTAATTCGATTTTTTGTACTATTTTGCATCATTCACTTTCATGTCTTGTACCACATTTTCAAGTGTTCTTTTAGTCATTTTTGTACCAATATTGTACCATGCTTACTTGTAATTTTGCTTGTAACTTTACTTGTATGTTTCCTTTAAGATTTGGGACCTATAACCATAACATTAGGCTAGTTGATCATTTTAGGCTAGTCTTCCTTCTTTTCTTTTCAAGATTTAAAATACTTAATAAATATCGATGAAGATCATACCGTTACTATATTTCATAGTAAGAAAGAAATGATTGAGGCGTAGGCCTTGATGTATGTTCTTTCCTACTTAGCGGAGAAGAAATGATTGAGGTGTGAGGCCTCGATGTATTTCTTAACCGTTGTTTAGAGAAACGATCGTGGTGTAGGCCTCGATGTGCATTCTCTAAATATTCACAAAAGAACTCTTTTTGTATCTCCCTTACTTAGCGGAGAAGAAATGATTGAGGTGTGAAACCTCGATGTATTTCTTAACCGTTATTTAGAGAAACGATTGTGGCGTAGGCCTCGATGTGCTTTCTCTAAATATGCAAAACAAAACTCTTTTTGGTATGATCTAAGTCACAAATTAAATTCCCTTAAAAGACACTTAACCAAAAACATCTCAAAATATCTAATAAAGGCTCAGAGCTAAGCAAAGTAAGGAAGTGATGCGAAGCCTTGTAGTGGGTTTTCGTCCATCATGGAATTACACCTAAAAGACACAAACCAATTTTCTCTCTTCTCTCTCTTACCTCCGAGGCATTCTTTCTCTTGCCTTCAGGGCATTCTTTCTCCTTAAGAGCACGTTACTTCCGCTCCATTCCCAGCTTAAGACTCCAGAGGTCGAGTAGCGGAGTGTGAATGTAACTGTTCAACTAAAAAACACAAAAACAAACAAAAACTAAAGAGCCGAACTACGGCGCTCTGATTCCTGAAAAGGATACGTAGGCATTAGGTCGCGGGGCCTAAGCGAGCACAATTATTTATAAACCTTATTTTCCCCGTGTTTCTTTCTTCTTTCATTTGCATGCATTCCCTTAGTAATTAAGCTTTAGATTTATACACCCTTAGAATAGAACAAACATAGGTGGATACCATCGAGTACGATGGGCGTGAGGGGTGCTAGCACCTTCCCCTTGCGTAACCGACTCCCGTACCTTATCTCTGGTCGAAAGACCTCGTTCTTATTCACCTTAGGTTTTCTGATATTCCTTTCCCTCTTTGGGATAAATATATTGGTGGCGACTCTGTTCATTTTCGCGAGCGTGCGACAATGGGTATCGGATATAATGCCTCCGTGTTGTTTGTGTCGGTTGAGACATCACTGATGTGAATAGTGCGGTTGAGCTTTCGTCGGTGTTTCAGACATGGACACTGATGTGGCGTCCCGATTAATGCCCGGTGATAAAGTGTCGAAGACACGGCTGCGGACGCGTTTTTGAAGGAATAAAGTTGATGTTCTGGTGTAGCTCGCGTCGCGCGCTGGAGGCCACATCAGTCGGGCATCAATCATTCGGGCATCAATCAGAGCTCGGGCCTCCCCGTGATAGAGGAGGATGACGAACAGGAAGGTCCTTCAAAGGTTGACGAGGACGTGCCTTTGACCCCGCTCTTCGAGTATGATTGCGAGGTTGATCTTGATTGGGTGGCTGAGGAACCTAAACTCAATGTGTCCCGATATACCGAATCATTAGTCGGAGCTTTCCGAGAGGTCGAGGACCGGGGGTCAAGCGATGAGCTAAACTTTCAGGTGGTGTGCCCGACGGCCGACGAGCGGATCTGTTCTCACTTCCATGGGGACAGCTTCGCCATGTATGAGTATGTTTTCAGGGAGCTCGGGTTTCTCCTGCCTTTCTCTAGTTTCCAAGTCTCTCTGCTGGCCGGTCTTGCGCTGGCTCCATCTCAATTGCATCCGAATGCCTTCACCTTTATGCATGCTTTCTAGATTTTCTGCGATTACCTGGGTATCAGCGCTACGTCCGCTTTGTTCGGCCGTTGTTTCAGAGTCCAACGGAAGTCGGCTGACAGGCGCTTCAGCTAGGTTTCCTTTAAGAACGCAGAACAGTAACTTTTCAAGATGTACGTTGACTCGGTCAAGGACTTCAAAGACCGCTATTATATTGTTCGTTTGCATAGCCGGGCAGCGTACACTTCTTTGTCGAAGATGGTGATAGTGCACAATGAAGATGGTACCCCGGAGCGGGAAGAGGACGGGAAGGTGAGGACCAAGATCTGTAGTATGTTCCCTTTCGTTTAGTGGAAAAGTCATTTCAATTTCCTTCTCAAGCACTATGCTTGCGAAGACGGGAATTTGGACGAACAAGATTCAGCTTCGTATGTTCGTCTTTGCCAATATGTGGATAGCTTCACTCTGAGTCCGTGGTTGACGAGGACTAGTGAGCCCGTTTATGACGAGGAGGGGGTGGCGAAGTTCAAGACTCGGGCCATAAACACAAAGGCCCTCCTATCATGTAGGACGCCCGAGGAAACCAAGGCTTTGTTAGGTGGTATTCTTGTCGTCTTGCCCTAGATTTTTAGTTAATATTCACTGCTAATCGTTTGTTTTGTTTTTTCAGATGCTATGCCGGCAAAAGATGAGAAGGTCCTGAAGGTGACCCAAGATGCAAAAAGACTCCGGGCTGCAGAGAACAAAAACCGGACAGCGGCCTCGGGCGATACCTCCGGGTCTGCTGGTTCTCCTCTGGTGATTGTGGAGGGGGAAAAGACCCTGAAGAAGGCGCGCCGGGCTGAGACGCTTCGAGAGGAACCGCCGACCTTGGGATCTGACCGTGGATTCTTGCTTCCCCCCTACTTCAAGGAGGGTCAGTACTTTGAGAAGTATCCCCTGTTTGTCTCCCTGGACGAGGCTCGTCGAGTTGAAGAGATGTCCGCTCCTTCCCGGCTCAAACAGCTTGCTAGTGACAGCGCTACCGTGATGAGGGTTGTCGGGATGGCCCAGGTGCCCGCACAGGGGGGCACTGTTTCCGCCGAAGCTTTGAAAAAGTCGGAGGATGATAAAAAGGCCGCAGAGGACGAGGTTGCTAGGCTGAAAATGCTCCGGGAGAAGACGAAGAAAAAGATGGAGGATCTTCTGAAGCAGAAGGGTGAGGAAATGGATGCGGAGAAGAAGAGGTTTGCTGACCTCGAGCAGTCTTGGGCGCCAACGGCGGAGGAGTCCTCGGACGTGGCTGTGTTGAAGTCTAGAGCCGAGTTTGTTGAAAATATTGACGACTTAAAGCTCGAGCTTGCCGACATGGCCAAAGCCAGGTTTAAGTGTGCCGTTCAGCAGTTGAAGTTTCTGAACCCGGGGCTGAAGACGGATGATATTGGGGTTTCATCGAGGATCATGGACGGTTAGCTTGTGCCCGATACTCCCGATGAGGATGAATGAATTATTTTGGGCCTACGTGCCTGTATCTCCTCGGCCTGCGTGCCATTGTTTTTCCCTTTAGGATTTTTGGGGCTTTGCCCGTCGTATTTGGGGGCCTGCGTGCCGGCCTTGGTTTTGTAATATTTGGATATCACCGGCCAATTTGGTCGGGCTTTAATTACACTCCTGACTTTTATGTTTAGATTTTCCTGTGTGTTTAGAATGTTCATTGCTGCAGGAAATCTGAGATCGGATCATGTTTGTACTCCGCGGGCGTAATATCATACTTAGAAGTATTTTGTTTTTGGACTATGCTCGGCCTAGGTTGATTTTTCGGGCGTGTGGGGTACGACCCGGGTGCGCAGAGCAGGTGTGCGCTATGAGCGAGCACGAGACCGCGGTCGGGGCCAAGTGCTCGCAGCGTGAACGGTCCCATCACGAGCTGGGGTTCTGCCATTCAGGTACTTCCACGGTGGGTCTAGGTGTAGAGTTCCCCGTGTAGCCGATCCTATTCCTCGGTTGGGAGTTTCGACTGTTGTTATCGTGGAGTGCTCGCGTTCGTACCATGACGCGAGTCCGTGCCTGGCTGCCCTCTCGTGTTCGGGGTGAGCGCTCGGGGAGTGTCATCTTGTTTCTAGCTGTAATAACGTCTGAGTTTTTCAGCATTCCATTGTCGAGCAAGTTTTTCTCCGAGGAGGTTCTGGAGGTAGTAGGCGCCATTCTCGGTTTTATCGTAAACTCGGTATGGGCCTTCCCAGTTTGGGGCGAGTTTTCCCTTGTGTGAGTCTTTCATGTTTCTGCGGAGCACTAGGGCGCCGACTTCGAACTCACGTCTGATGACTTTAGTGTTATGGCGCAGAGCTATCTGTTGCTTTAGCTTTGCTTCACGGAGGGAAGACCCTGTTCGTTACTCTTTGACCATGTCGAGTTCTTCCCTCATAGATTTGTCGTTGAGTTCTTCTTCGAGAGGTGACTCGGTCCGACGAGAGGGTTCTCGGATTTCTACGGGAATTACGGCTTCGGTGTCGTAGGTTAATCTAAACGGGGTTTCGCCTGTGCTCGAATGAGGCGTTGTCCTATATGCCCAGCGTACGCTGTGCAGCTCCTCGACCCAGGCTTTCTTGGCTTTGCCGAGTCTTTGTTTCAGTCCTCGAAGGATGACTCGGTTAGCCGCTTCGGCTTGCCCGTTTGTTTGGGGGTGTTCCACCGAAGTGAAATGTTGTTTGGTGCCGAGCTTGGCTACGAACTCTTGGAACTTCCTATCAGTGAATTGGGTACCGTTGTCATTTCGTTTGTAAAAACGGAGTATATTTTGGGTTATGATCTTGGCGAGCGCTTCGGCTTCTATCCATTTAGTAAAGTAGTCCACGGCGACTAGCCGACTACCATGTATTTTTTTGGTATGATCCTACCGGGAATGGTCCGAGGAGATCCATTCCCCAGGTGGAGAAGGGCCAGGGTGACGATAGAGATTTAAGCTCGTTTGGGGGAGCTAAGTGCATATCGGCGTGACGTTGACATTTATCGCATTTCTGGGCATGCTCTTTAGCGTCTTGTTGCATGGTCGGCCAATAGTATCCGGCCCTGAGAGCCTTTCTCGCCAATGATCGGCCGCCGAGGTGTTGGCCGCTGATCCCCTCATGAAGTTCCTGTAGTATCTCGAGCGCTTGAGAAGCGTCGACGCATTTGAGGAGAGGGATGGAAAATCCTCGCCGGTATAGCTTGTTCTCGACGATAACGTACGAGCAGGCTCGCCTTTTGATCATGGAGGCCTCCTTCGCGTCGGTCGGCAGTTCGTCGTTTGTAAGGAATATGTATACCAGGGTCATCCATCAATGGTCGTCACCTATGGCGAGCACTGGTAGGTGGGGCACACTCTCATCTACACTTGGCCTTGATAAGATTTCTTGGATCACTGATTTGTTTCCTCCTTTCTTCCTCGTGCTTGCGAGTTTGGACAAGACGTTGGCTCGGGAATTATGTTCCCGAGGAATGTGCTCGACTTTTGCTTTTGCAAAGTTTTTCATCTTATCTTTGACGAGTGAGAGATACTCGACGAGCACGTCGTTTTTGGCTTGGTAATCGCCATTGACTTGGGATGCGACGAGTTGGGAGTCGGTGTAGATCTTTACTTCTCGGGTACCCACATCCTCAGGGAGTCGTAGGCCCTCCAGGAAGGCTTCGTATTCGGCCTAGTTGTTCGACGTGGTGAAAGATAAGACTAGGGATACCTCAATGATAAGTCCTTCGTCGTTCTCCAGGATGATGTCGGCTCCGCTTCCCGAGCTGCTAGAGGCGCCATCTACGTAGATGGTCCATTTATTCTTGACAGTAGAAGGGGAGGTGGCGATCGAATTCATCTCGGCTATGAAATCGGCCAGCGCACGGGCTTTCAGTGCTTTTCTGTTTTTCGTATTGGACGTCGAACTCAGATAGCTCGAGGGACCACTTTAACATTCTCCCGGCCATATCTGGTCGGCCGAGGAGTTATTTAATTGGTTGATCGGTTCGGACGAAGATGGTGTGGGCGAGGAAGTAGTACCTCAGCCTTCGGGCGGCTATTATCGGTGTCAGCGCGACTTTCTCGATTTGTTGATATCGCACATCGGGTCCTTGTAGGGCTTTGCTGGTGAAGTACACGGGCTTCTTCCCGTCTTCATCCTCTCGGATTAAAGCCGCGTTGACCGCCTCGTTAGAGACGGCCAGGTAAAGGTATAGGATCTTGTTGTTTCCCGGTCGGGAGAGGACGGGTGGCTTCGAGAGAACTTGCTTGAGATGGGATAGCGCTTGTTCGCACTCCTCGGACCATTTGAAGGCTCCTTCCTGTTAGAACAAGATTTGTTCTTATCAATTATCTTAGTTTTGATGATAACAATAATATGAATTTTGCTTAAGATAATATGGTACTCTAATCCAATGCAATTTCCCTTTCAGGAAATATATAAAGAGTACGCATAATTCAGCGCTCAGAAGTTGTGTCTCAAATGGTTCAGCATGCAACATCAGAACATGGTCTGGCAAGACATCAGAAGATGGTCGAAGCAGAATCAGAACATGGGTCTATGAAAGCATCAGAAGAACAAGAGATCAGAAGCACTGAAGATCAGAAGATGGTATCACGCTCAGAAGCACTTCAAGATCAGAAGATCAGAAGATGCTATGCACCAAGCTGTTTGACTCTGATGATATTCAAACGTCGTATTCACAAACATCAGATCAGAAGGAAGTACAGGTGGCAGACTACGCTGACTGACAAAAGGAACGTTAAAGCTACTAAAGGCAACGTCAGTAGACACAGCGTGAACAAGGCTCGAGGTAGTTGACAAAAGCGTATAACATTAAATGCAATGCTGTACGGAACACGCAAAGCATTAAATGCACTCAACGGTCATCTTCTCAACGCCTATAAATATGAAGTTCTGATGAGAAGCAAGGTTAACGATTCTGCTCCAAGACAATTCAAATTAACTTGCTGAAACGCTGTTCAAATCAAAACTCAGAATCTTCATCTTCATCAAAACTCACTACATTGCTGTTGTAATATATTAGTGAGATTAAGCTTAAACGTTAAGAGAAATATCACAGTTGTGATTATCGCTTTTAAGAAGCATTTGTAAACTCTTGAATAGATTACATTAAGTTGTAAGGAACTAGAGTGATCGTGTTGATCAGAATACTCTAGGAAGTCTTAGCAGTTGGCTGAGCAGTTTGTAACTAGAGTGATCAGGTTGATCAGTAGACTCTAGAGAAAGTCTTAGGAGTGAACTAAGCAGTTGTTCCTGGAGTGATCAGTGTGTGATCAGAAGACTCTGGAAGACTTAGTTGCGGACTAAGTGGAAAACCATTGTAATCCGTGCGATTAGTGGATTAAATCCTCAGTTGAGGTAAATCATCTCTGCGGGGGTGGACTGGAGTAGCTTCGTTAAACAGCGAACCAGGATAAAAATAATTGTGCAATTTATTTTTATCGTCCAAGATTTAAAGTCACACTTATTCAATCCCCCCCTTTCTAAGTGTTTTTCTATCCTTCAATTGGCATCAGAGCGCCGGTTCTAAGGTGCAAGCACTTAACCGCGTTTAGAAAAGATTCAGGAAGAGAAAAACGCTTCATTTAAAAGATGGCTGGTGAAACTCCGACAAATCCACCTGCATCTACATCTGGCTCTGCTGAGCAATACAACGGTAACAATGGTTACACAAGACCGCCGGTATTTGAGGGTGAAAACTTTGAATACTGGAAAGATAAACTGGAAAGTTACTTTCTTGGTCTAGATGGTGATCTATGGGATCTTCTGATGGATGGTTACAAACATCCAGTAAATGCCAGTGGCGTAAAGCTGACAAGGCAAGAAATGAATGATGATCAAAAGAAGCATTTCAGGAATCATCATAAATGCAGAACTGTTTTGCTGAATGCTATTTCTCATGTTGAGTATGAGAAAATATCAAACAGGGAAACAGCCTATGATATATATGAGTCCTTGAAAATGACTCATGAAGGAAACGCTCAAGTCAAGGAGACCAAAGCTCTAGCTTTAATCCAGAAGTATGAAGCCTTCAAGATGGAGGATGATGAAGACATTGAAAAGATGTTTTCGAGATTTCAAACTCTGACTGCTGGATTGAGAGTTCTTGACAAAGGATACACCAAGGCTGATCATGTAAAGAAGATCATCAGAAGCTTACCCAGAAGATGGGGTCCTATGGTGACTGCATTCAAGATTGCAAAGAATCTGAATGAAGTTTCTCTGGAAGAGCTTATCAGTGCCTTGAGGAGTCATGAAATAGAGCTGGACGCAAATGAGCCTCAAAAGAAAGGTAAGTCTATTGCATTAAAATCAAATATCAAGAAATGCACTAACGCTTTTCAGGCCAGAGAAGAAGATCCTGAAGAATCAGAATCTGAAGAAGAAGATGAACTGTCCATGATTTCCAGAAGGGTAAATCAACTCTGGAAGAGCAAGCAAAGGAAGTTCAGAGGCTTCAGAAGTTCAAAGAAATTTGAACATGGAGAATCTTCTGATGAAAGAAGATCTGACAAGAAGAAGGTCATGTGCTATGAATGCAATGAACCAGGACACTTCAGGAATGAATGTCCAAATCTTCAGAAGGAGAATCCCAAGAAGAAGTTTCATAAGAAGAAAGGTCTTATGGCAACCTGGGATGAGTCAGAAGATGATTCAGAAGATGAGCAGGCCAACTGTGCGCTGATGGCGACAGAAGATGACGGATCAGAATCTACATCAGAATCAGATTCTGAAGAGGTATTTTCTGAACTTACTAGAGATGAGTTAGTTTCCGGTCTAACTGAACTTCTGGAACTCAAGTCTCAGATTAGTCTCAAATACAAAAAGCTGAAAAAGCAATTTGAATTTGAAACAAAGAAGCTTGAGTTGGAGAATTCTGAATTAAAAGAAAAACTTTTAAAATTATCCAATAATGTTGGATCTCCTTCTGATTCAGAAAAATCCACTCCCAGTCTAAACCATATTCTGAAAGAATATGATTTAAGTTTCAGGAAGTTCTTATCTAGAAGTATTGGCAGAAGTCAGCTAGCTTCTATGATATATGCCGTATCTGGAAACAAAAGAGTTGGCATTGGTTATGAGGGTGAAACCCCATACAAACTTGAACCTGTTGATGAAATGAAACTCACATACAAGCCATTGTATGATCAGTTCAAGTATGGCCACTCTCATGATATTAGGCACACTTCACATGCACAAAGTTTTCACATTACACACACTAAGAAGCATGTGACACAACCTAGGAAATATCATGAAACTCACATTAAGAATTATCATGCTGTTCCTCCTATTACTTACAATGTTAAATCCAAGTTCAATCAGAACTTGAGAAAATCTAACAAGAAAGGACCCAAAAAGATGTGGGTACCTAAGGATAAGATTATTCCTATTGCAGATATCCTTGACTGCAAAAAGGACAAAGCACAACATGTCATGGTACCTGGACTCTGGATGCTCGCGACACATGACAGGAAGAAGGTCTATGTTCCAAGACCTGGTGCTTAAGTCTGGAGGAGAAGTCAAGTTCGGAGGAGATCAGAAGGGCAAGATAATTGGCTCTGGAACTATAAAGTCTGGTAACTCTCCTTCCATTTCTAATGTACTTCTTGTAGAAGGATTAACTCATAACCTCTTATCTATCAGTCAATTAAGTGACAATGGTTATGATATAATCTTCAATCAAAAGTCTTGCAAGGCTGTAAATCAGAAGGATGGCTCAATCCTATTTACAGGCAAGAGGAAGAACAACATTTATAAGACAGATCTGCAAGATCTTATGAGTCAGAAGGTGACTTGTCTTATGTCTGTTTCTGAAGAGCAGTGGGTCTGGCACAGGAGATTAGGTCATGCTAGTTTGAGAAAGATCTCTCAGATTAACAAACTGAATCTTGTCAGAGGACTCCCTAATCTGAAATTCAAATCAGATGCTCTTTGTGAAGCATGTCAGAAGGGCAAGTTCTCCAAACCTGCATTCAAGTCTAAGAATGTTGTTTCTACCTCAAGGCCATTAGAACTCTTGCACATTGATCTGTTTGGACCAGTCAAAACAGCATCTGTCAGAGGAAAGAAATATGGATTAGTCATCGTAGATGATTATAGCCGCTGGACATGGGTAAAATTCTTGAAACACAAGGATGAGACTCATTCAGTGTTCTTTGATTTCTGCATTCAGATTCAATCTGAAAAAGAGTGTAAAATCATAAAGGTCAGAAGTGATCATGGTGGGGAATTTGAGAACAGATCCTTTGAAGAGTTCTTCAAAGAAAATGGTATTGCCCATGATTTCTCTTGTCCTAGAACTCCACAGCAAAATGGAGTTGTAGAGCGAAAGAATAGGACTCTGCAAGAAATGGCCAGAACCATGATCAATGAAACCAATATGGCTAAGCATTTCTGGGCAGAAGCAATAAACACTGCATGGTATATTCAGAATAGAATCTCTATCAGACCTATTCTAAATAAGACTCCCTATGAATTGTGGAAGAATAGAAAGCCCAACATTTCATATTTCCATCCTTTTGGATGTGTATGCTTTATTCTGAACACTAAAGATCATCTTGGTAAGTTTGATTCCAAAGCACAAAAATGTTTTCTTCTTGGATATTCTGAACGCTCAAAAGGCTACAGAGTATACAATACTGAAACATTGGTTGTAGAAGAATCAATCAATATCAGGTTTGATGATAAGCTTGGTTCTGAAAAACCAAAGCAGTTTGATAATTTTGCAGATTGTGATATTGACATATCAGAAGTTGTTGAGCCAAGAAGCAACGCATCAGAAGCAGAACCTCTCAGAAGCAAAGAATCGGAAGATCAAGTATCAGCTTCTCTGGAGGATCTAAGCATATCTGAAGAACCATCTGTCAGAAGATCATCCAGACTCATCTCTGGTCATTCAGAAGATGTCATTCTTGGAAAGAAGGATGATCCAATCAGAACAAGAGCATTCCTTAAGAACAATGCAGACTGTCAATTAGGTCTTGTATCTTTGATCGAGCCAACTTCTGTTGATCATGCTCTAGAAGATCCAGACTGGATAATTGCTATGCAAGAAGAACTAAATCAGTTTACAAGGAATGATGTTTGGGATCTTGTTCCTAGACCAGATGGATTTAATATAATCGGGACAAAATAAATCTTCAGAAACAAGCCCAAAATGAGAAGATAAGATACTCTTATATATAAGTATCTTCTGAAATGAAATTACTTTTATAAGAAGTTCTGGTTGAAATCAATTAGAAATTGTGATTCAGTTATTACTAACGTTTTATTGTCTAAGTTGATTCAGAATCTCTTTAAAAGCAAGACAGCTATAACTGGCTATCCAGATGGTAAACACGTGTTCACTATTTCTGGACAAGCGTGCGTGCAGTTGAGGGGACGTCTACTTAGGTAACTGTGCAAATCTCATCTTTTGTCATTATTATCTCTCCTCAAGTCACGTAACATTAAATGCTTTTCATCATTTACTCTCTTTCAGTTTTCTTTTTATACTCTTCAAACGTTTCTTTTCCCTCTCATATTTCTCTCTCTCTGCATTCGGTTTCTTTTTCGTCTCTCTCTCTCTTTTCATATCATAAACCCTAGCAGTTTCCAATATCTGAAAATTCATCATGAATCCATCGTCAAGCTCTGGGAATCAAGACAATGATAGGAAACAAAAGAGAAAGGCATCTGCTGAACCAGAAACCAAACCTAAAAGAGTTAGGATCTCCTATGACCCTCTCAAAGTGTATCAACCCCTTGACGGTTCCCCTCAATCAACCTCCTCTTCAAAGACCTCCACCACCTCTTCCTCCTCATTCATTCTCTCAGAACCACCTTCTTCACCATCTGATATCTCCTCTCCTTCAACCCTTCCATCCGATATTTCTTCACCTCTCTCACACCCTTTTCCCACCAGAACACCTAATCCCTATAGTGTTGTTCGTCCAGACTTCAGATTCACCATAATCCCTCCAACCCCTTCTACTCAATCCTCTCTGGAGCGTTTACATTCTGATGTAAACGGCTGGTTGGAGATCCTGGGTGCTGCCTACCTTAACCATCTGGATATGTATGCTATGAGCAACCTCTGGGATACCTTTCTTCAGGACTTTCTGGTGAAGGCTACTGACACTAAGAGAAGGATCTTGTCTGAAGCTCCTGGTCCTCGTGGTCGTCAGTTGGAAGTGGGTGAAAGCAGCCACCACTGTCTCATTAGGAACAGAAGCGTTCTTGAAGAGAAGATACCTGCAGATGAGTTGGAAGAAGAAAATCTCTGCAGAGATATCGTGGTGTGGAAACCCCTGTCTTCTGCGCTCTGGTTTCCTGTGCTGACTGGAGATTTTCAGTGGCTGTTCAACTGGTTCAGAATGAACCCTTCTGAAAAAGCACCTCTCATGATCTTTCCAGTAGTGGTTTATCGTGCTGAAGTTGCTGGTCCTACTCCTCCAACAAACCTAGCAGCTATTCTTCAAGCATTGGAAGATGGAACTTCTGAGCTGCCTGAACCAGAATATGCCAAGGCTCCTTCTGAGTCAGACTCAGATGAGGAAATGGAATATGCACAAGCTGAAGATCTTCCAGAAGATCACCCTGCTGAGATTGCTGTCCCTCTGGGCAGAAATACTGGTGTTTCTTCTTCTGGAGAAACCTCAGCTCTGATGGAGACCTTGGAAACTCTTCATCAGAATCAAGCTATGCTGGCTTCTCGTTTGGACGCGCAAGAAGCAGCCAATGCTGAGTTTCGTTCCTTCATGACAAGGCAAGCTACAAGCACTGACGGGATTCATGATGTTCTGGCGCGGATTTTGCGTAGGCTAGGATCTTAGTCTTTTGGTCTTTGTTGTTTCCCTTCCTTGTTGCATCTGTTTTCCTGCATTCCGGTCTTGTAAACCTTTTTGATTACCAATGAAAAAGTTTCTGTGTTTTACATTCCAGTAAATGTTTTCTTTTGTCGTTTTATACATCTGAATCTTTTTTAATATTCTTTTTGATGATATGACAAAAAGGGGGAGAAGATAAATGATAAATGATTTGATTAAATCTATCAGTTGCTGGGTAAAGCTCCCACACATTCACTAACAAGAACTGCAAGTTCTATATGGTTTAAGTGTTTTGCAGGTACAGAAGTGAAGTGAATCTTCAGAAGCAAACACTAGAAGCAAAACCATAAGAAGCGTTATTCTGTAAAAGGAATAAGCTCTTGGAAACTGAAGCAAGCTGAGTGCTGTCAAGCTTCAGAGATCAGAAGCAAGAAAGAAGAATGAATCAGAAGCACTGATAATAGAATTTGAATATCATTGTCTATCCTGTTCTGACAAAATTCTATTTGCTCTGATACATATAATGTTATGGCTCTGATACATATAATGTGTTCAAACATACATTTTATGTTCTAACTCGTTCATGCTGACTTTTGTCGTTTAGTTTTTGTTCTGTAACATTTCAGGATGTAGAGATGCTCTGATGATGCTCTGGTACATTCAACAATGTTCTGATACAAATCTAGCATGAAGTGATGATTGGTAGACATTCAAAGTTCTGAAGCTATCCGAGGGAAGCAGAAATCAGAAGATGTGAATGTTCTAGAAGATCCAGAAAACTCAAGTTCTGAAGCTGTCCTGAATGGAAGCAGAAATCAGAAGCTGTGAATGTTCTGAAGATCAAAGAAATTCAAGTTCTGAAGTTGTCCTGAATGGAAGCAGAAGTCAGAAGCTGTGAATGTTCTGAAGATCAAAGAAATTCAAGTTCTGAAGCTGTCCACGATGGAAGCAGGAATCAGAAGCTGTGAGTGTTCTAAGGATCTAAAGAAATTCAAGTTCTGAAGCTGTCCAATGGAAGCAGAAGTCAGAAGCTATGAATTTTCTGAAGGCAGAAGCTTATATGATCGTCTCTACCGAAATAATCAGGGAAGTCTTTTATCAAAGTTCTTCGAGTATTTATTTCAGGGGGAGATTATTTATCTCAGGGGGAGATTGTTAATCTCAGGGGGAGACATATTCATATGCTTATGCTATAGCTGTGTAATTTGTCTTTTGCCGTCTACTCTTTCTGATCGCAAATTCATATCATTTATATATGTTTTTGTCATCATCAAAAAGGGGGAGATTGTTAGAACAAGATTTGTTCTTATCAATTATCTTAGTTTTGATGATAACAATAATATGAATTTTGCTTAAGATAATATGGTACTCTAATCCAATGCAATTTCCCTTTCAGGAAATATATAAAGAGTACGCATAATTCAGCGCTCAGAAGTTGTGTCTCAAATGGTTCAGCATGCAACATCAGAACATGGTCTGGCAAGACATCAGAAGATGGTCGAAGCAGAATCAGAACATGGGTCTATGAAAGCATCAGAAGAACAAGAGATCAGAAGCACTGAAGATCAGAAGATGGTATCACGCTCAGAAGCACTTCAAGATCAGAAGATCAGAAGATGCTATGCACCAAGCTGTTTGACTCTGATGATATTCAAACGTCGTATTCACAAACATCAGATCAGAAGGAAGTACAGGTGGCAGACTACGCTGACTGACAAAAGGAACGTTAAAGCTACTAAAGGCAACGTCAGTAGACACAGCGTGAACAAGGCTCGAGGTAGTTGACAAAAGCGTATAACATTAAATGCAATGCTGTACGGAACACGCAAAGCATTAAATGCACTCAACGGTCATCTTCTCAACGCCTATAAATATGAAGTTCTGATGAGAAGCAAGGTTAACGATTCTGCTCCAAGACAATTCAAATTAACTTGCTGAAACGCTGTTCAAATCAAAACTCAGAATCTTCATCTTCATCAAAACTCACTACATTGCTGTTGTAATATATTAGTGAGATTAAGCTTAAACGTTAAGAGAAATATCACAGTTGTGATTATCGCTTTTAAGAAGCATTTGTAAACTCTTGAATAGATTACATTAAGTTGTAAGGAACTAGAGTGATCGTGTTGATCAGAATACTCTAGGAAGTCTTAGCAGTTGGCTGAGCAGTTTGTAACTAGAGTGATCAGGTTGATCAGTAGACTCTAGAGAAAGTCTTAGGAGTGAACTAAGCAGTTGTTCCTGGAGTGATCAGTGTGTGATCAGAAGACTCTGGAAGACTTAGTTGCGGACTAAGTGGAAAACCATTGTAATCCGTGCGATTAGTGGATTAAATCCTCAGTTGAGGTAAATCATCTCTGCGGGGGTGGACTGGAGTAGCTTCGTTAAACAGCGAACCAGGATAAAAATAATTGTGCAATTTATTTTTATCGTCCAAGATTTAAAGTCACACTTATTCAATCCCCCCCTTTCTAAGTGTTTTTCTATCCTTCACTTCCTTGCGGAGCAATTTGAAGAATGGGAGAGCGTGCTGGGCAAACTTCGCGATGAAATGGGACATCACTGTGAGCATCCCATTTAAGACTTGGATGGATTTTTTATTATTAGGCGTGGGGAGTTCGGAGAATGCTCGGCATTTATCTGGGTTGGCCTCTATTCCTCTTTCGGTTAGGTAGAAGCCGGGGAACTTTCCTGCCCGGACGCCGAAGGTACACTTCTCCGGGTTAAAACGCATCTTGCAGGACCTGGCCTGCTCGAACACTCGTTCGAGATGCGTAGTGTGGTTGGTGTCTTCCTGGGATTTAACGATCATTTCGTCCATGTATACCTCGAGGGTGTTTCCGATTTCTCCTCTGAATACTGTCATACCCTAATTTTTGACCCCCCTGAGATGGCATATCTTCAGGATTTTTCATCAGGTCAAGACAAGTACCCAGAGCAGTCATTTCTCCATCTGGTACCTAATCGAGGATGCTCAAAGACAAGAAAGCTCAGGCAAAGGATCAATCAATACAAAGATTAGTCTCTAATACAATCATGGGGCTCAAAAACTTCACTTTTCTCATCTATGATTGATTAGACATCCAGTCATATGAGTACAGGTTTACTCAGGTCACCAGACTAGGGTTTTGAGCCTATCAAGGACTAAAATCAGGGATCACATTTGGGAAACCCTAAAAAACCTCAGAGGGTCATTCAAAGACATCAATCATCTTCAAATAACTCATATGACAAGATCTACTAGACATCACACTTCAATTCAAAGTCTACAGTCATTATTTTCACATGGTCGACAAATTAGGGTTTTGACCTAATTCACCAAGATAGTTGACTTCTGATCAGGGCATGAATCCAAAACTCAAGACATGATTCAAGGATCTCTACTACCTCTTTATAATCCATTTATATCATCCATTTGGGGAGAAGATCTTATTTCTACACAAAAGCCCAAAAATTCACTTTGTCAGGAAAAAGTCAACTGTGAAGGATCATCATTGACTTTTAAGGTTTTTGGTCAAAAAATGACTTTCAAAGATCAATATCATCAATATATGGATGTCAAAGTCATTTGGCCAAAGAAATTCAAAGAAATTCATCAAGGAGCGAAAAGTCGGGAATTAGGGTTTTTGAAGGCATGGTGAGATCTCAAAATTTCACCTACACAACTCAAAAAACTTCCAACATGAAAGTTGTAGATCTTGCCAAATAAAACAACATCTTACAAGGGAACTTTTTTCAAAAGATCAACCATTTATGAAGTTTTGGAAATTTTGAAGTTTAGGTCATAAACACTTAGAAATTTTTCTAAGTGTTTTAACCTAGTTTTCTTCCAACTTTGGCCTCATTTTTCACAAATTTCCCAAAGGATTCTGAAGAAGACATAAACTAATGATTTAAAGTAGATGTTTAGGGCTTTCCAAATTGTGTTCAACCTTCTCAAAATTCAATTTGAGCTAAGAGTTATGCTTGTTCAAAGTTGGCCTCATGAAGTGAAATTATAGGTCATGCATCATTTTGGAACTTTGAAGTTTTGTGCACATGACCTCAAATACAGATGCTACATGACCCATAATACATCTGCAAACATGCCATGCATTCATTTTCACCATGCCATGATAATTGAAGAAGATTCCTAAAACAAGAACATGTGATTATGTAATGATTACATTTGAGAATTTATGGCAAATTGATGAATCACCCAAGGAATCTTCTCACCAACCAATTAGAGCTCACTTTGCATCTGAATTGTCCCCTAAGATCAGATAGAATCAATGGATAGGGGAGGTGGCTCGAAAATGCAATGATCACATTTGGATATTCTTTGAAATTTCTTCATGGCTAAGAAACCAAACTTACTTCACTAAGCAAGCTCACTCTCCCAATCAGTACTGAGACATTTGCCTATAAATAGAGGCCTCATTCTCATTCAAAAAACACACAAAAGCAACCATATTACTTGCTTTCTCTTTCTCTTCTCTTGTTCATTGTTTTTCAAAGTTCTTTGGCAAGAAGAATCGATTTCTTCAAACCAGAGCTTATCTTTGGGAAGTGAGCATTCTAACATCTCAAGGGAGGTCATTTGAGGTGATCCAAGCACCTGGATCACTTCTGTAAGTGGAGGAACACCATTGTTGCTCTCACTTTGGAGCATCTGCAGTTGGAGGTCCATGGAGTGATTCAGAAGGTTTCAAGGCAAGCCAATCATCCAGACACACTCCTCAGGTCATAGTGAAGCTAACCAGATGGCTGCAGCTCATCTGTAACTCGAGAATCAACACCCTCCATGTTCACTTGAAGCTGAAATCGAGGGAGGTCCATAGAACAATTCAGGAGGTTTGAGGTCATTACAAGCATTCAGTTAGCATCACTGAGCCACAAGGAAGCTTTTGGGATCATTCATACAAGCCCAGTTGCTCTCCATCATCATCACGATCTCCATTTTCAGAGGTAAGTTTCTAAACTCCCTCTCTTTAATTTAAGAACTCTTTGTGAAATAGCTCGATTCTATCTTGTTCAGCATCATCAGAGGATTGAAAACCCTCTATCATCATCCATTTATCTTTCAGTATAGTCATTTAATTTAATTTTGAAATTTTAGGGTTCTTCACGATTTCTGGTAAATTAGTTAGATGTAGTTAATGATAGTTCATGTTAGTTACATATTTAGAATCGTGAGTGAATTTAGAGCAAGTTTCATGTTTACATCGTTGCAAATGGTTGAGAAATGAGTAAGCTCAGAAATTCAAAAATGGAGAGCTTGAGGTTGAAGACGAAGATGGTGGTGGCGCGCAAATTTGAAATCTCAGGGGAGAGTTTATTTTATTTTGAATGGTGTGCGTTTTATTAACGACTGAACAACTTGCCCCAGTGGCCACCTATACGCCCTTAGTATCATCATGCCTCAAGTCTGGGGTTCGAATCCCCCTCGCCCCAGACTTTTTGATTCTTTTATTTTTTAAGGATTTACAACTTGTTTTGAAACATGACCAATTGAAGGCAAGTCACTATCACCACACGCGCGTTGGCTCAGTGGTATAGTTTTGAGGAAATGACCTCAAGGGCGTGGGTTCAAACCCTCCAAGGGCCAAAACTTATTTTTTAAACACTAATTTCTTTCATTTTTCTTCACAACTTCACATATTTATTTAACCTATCAAATTAATTTATTTTCACTTCATTTTTCACACACTTATCATTTAATATACCTATTTTGTGAATAATCAAAAAATCATAAAAAATATTATGTATTTCTTGAATTTTAATTAGGTTTAAAATAGTATGTTTTTAAGTGTTTTCTTAAATACTTTAAATATATATATTATCATTTTAACCTAATCAATTTGTGAATAATTTTATGATAAAACCCTAATTGTTTAGGTCTTAATTAGTTAAAAGTTCTTTATTTTTACCTTAATTAATTTGACTTTTGTCAATATTCAAATTTGTTTTCAATCTCTAATTAAACGGATGATTAAGGTTTTCAAACAACAAAACCTTGTATCATTCCAAATCATTTTCAAATTGCTTTTACACCAGTACTGTAAAGTACTGGGCCTCTAATAGAGTGTAAGTCCCAAACACCTTCTCTTCTTAGCTTGTTTTCAAAACTGTATTTTCAAAATCTTCTTTCTGTTTTCAAAACATTCTTCTGGTATTTGAAGGGCATTATTCCCGGTGAAACTCTTCAGATACCTATGTGACCTTTGTCCATCTTCACTTCTTCTATTTTCAAAAACCATTAACTGTTTATCATATATATATATTCAACTGTTATCCACCAATTACTGTTGAGGCTCTGTATATACTTCTTCAAAGGCCTCCACTCCATCCAGGTTAGGCTTTACAAGCTTTCAATTTACAGTCTTTATTTAAATTACTGTCAAATATAAACTGTACATATATTTGTTTAGAACTACGTTTGAGTACAAACCCTAGGACAGTTAAACTATATATATATTATAGGAATATGACCTAGGATTGAGAATGTCTTCCCGGTGAAGGCTCTTTCCTAATTAGAGATCTGTAGTTCAAACCCCCAAGATGAATTATTCCCGGTGAAACATCTTGGCAAAAACCTTAGAATCCAAAAATATAGGACACATCCACCCAAAGAGGAATTATTCCCGGTGAAACCTCTTACCCATTTGCTTAGAGCCAAAATAAGTTCAAAAACTACATAGCTTTCTCTTGTGCTATAACAAGGACCCTCGATTAGCCTCCTCTTGGGCTTTGTACAAGGACCCACAGGCTTCTTAAAAAGCATTTCCAGCTTCCTCTTGAGCTTGTATACAAGGACCCATCAGGTTTCTTATAAACATAGGAACAGGTCTTTAGTCACCTTTTAGCCTACCCTGGTGAGTTTCTTCCAATTTAAACCAGACTTTAAACAAGCTAAGTTTGTCTCAATTTTGCATTGAGTACACCTTTTGGAATGAGAGACATGGATAGTCTCTGTCACCCTTATCTTCATCAATCTTCCTTAGCAGAGTCTAGGATCCATGTTTGATCATCCTCAGCATTGAGTCAGCCTTCATCTTGGGCTTTAAACAAGAAGTCTCCACTAGATAATCTTTCATTCCTTCATATCAATAAAAACCCCTAGAAAGGGTTAGCCTCCAACATCTGTCTAAAATGTCAAAACCCCTGGAAAGGGTTAGCCTCCAAAGTCAATTAATAAATAATTTCATTCTCTTAGGAGATAATTTCCCCAAAAGAGTCAAAACCCCTGGAAAGGGTCAGCCTCCAAAAAACATGATAAAGTCAGTCTTTTACTAAATAATTTCACCAGCTGAGTCAAAATCCCTAGAAAGGGTTAGCTTCCAAAGAAAAACAGTCTTTTAATAAATAAAATCTCCTCAGTAGAGTCAAAACCAACAAAAAACAGTTAGCCTCAACCTTGGGCTTCATACAAGGCACCCAAACAATAAAACTCCCCTGTCAAGAGTCAGCCTCAACCTTGGGCATTGTACAAGGCAAATAATAGAGTCTCCCCAGTGAGTTCTTCATCATTCAGTAGCCACAACCTTGGGCTTTGTACAAGGCAGATAAACCATAGTTTTCATGTGTCAAAGATTCCTAACACTTAGGATCTTTCCCCATATAGTCATCCATACTTAATTCATTTAAGAGTCCGCCACAACCTTGGGCTTTGTACAAGGCAAAAAATAATGTTTTCCCTAGCAACAGTCAGCCACAACCTTGGGCTTTGTACAAGGCACACAAATAGAGTCTCCCTAAGTAGAGTCAGCCTCAATTCTGGGCTTTGTACAGAACACAAAAATACACTGTAATTAACCCCCAGTGGAGCCATCTCCCAGAGTCAATAATATTTAATCAATCAAAAGCCTCAAGCTTGGGCCTCATACAAGCCAGCTAAAGTCAAATCTTTTATACAGTAGATAGACATAGCTTATCTCTATAGAGAGATATTTTTACTACTCTACCACATTCAAACAAACAAACATTTCATTTCAATTTTAATCAAGTCTCCCATTTAGGATTTTGAAAGGCATGAGCTGGCAGTAAAACCCAGACATGTGGTAACTTTCCCTAATTTGGATGAGCATCCTTCTTTCATTTAAGAGGCATTTGACTGGTATACTTGCACATACACAAGTAAGGTCCCCCTCTTGAATGAAATGAATTCAGTTATTCTGTCACTCTTTAAATGTTTGTGGTAGAATAGTACAAATACCTCTCTGTAGAGATAATTTCACGTCTCTTTACTGTAAACAGAGATTTAATTCCAAGCTTCAACCTTGAGCTTCAAGCAAGGCACCAAAAATAATTAATTTCCCTAGTTAGTTCCCCGAACTACATTAAGCTCTGACTTCCACTAGGGATATGTAGGCATGAGGTTCACAAGGAATCTCAGCGAGCTAATAAAATACCAAAAATAGTCAGTTTGTCTGTCTGTCTGTCTTTTCAAATCAATTCAATTCCTTCTCCTAACACAAAGGAGAAACTTTCCCAATCATTAGCAATAAACACAAACACAATGACACAGAGAAGGTTCCTGTAGAGTACTACAGATATGTAGGGTGTTTAGACACTTCCCTATGTATAACCGACCTCCCGGACTCCAGAATTTCTAGTCTAGGTGAAATCCCCACACTTAGCAAACTCCTAGGGTTTAGTTGAGATCTTTTTTCCCCTTTCCTACTCGTAGGACCAATAAGAAAGTTCGTGTGATATCGTAGGAAGAACTGAAACAAAATTCATCCCACCACGGGCGCATTCTCCTTCCAAATTTCGCGTGAAGGGTCTAGCGTGCCGTCCTCCCAAGTGAAACGGGGAGGTAAAAGAAAACGACCACCACAGAAAAATGGCGACTCTGCTGGGGATATAAGTGTTAAAAACCTTGGTTTTTCATCCACACCAATGGTTGACCTGTTGCTGGTCCAGCCCCAATGAGGAATTAGGGATGCCAAATTCCCCCTCAAACAAGAGAGGTCCTGCCTAACCTCTGTGTCATTTCATGTGTTTGTTGCATATATATTTGTTTATTTTGTTTATTCTGTATCGGGAAAGGGCTTGATTCCCCCTTGTGGTGAGAAATCCTATACCCGGATTTGAGTGCAACATAAGATAGGATGGAGGATGTCTTCCCGGTGAAGACCCTCTAATCTTGGTTTCCAAGTCTACTCTTGGGATTTGCCTGGCTGGTTGTGATTAACTGCGCCACTGCATTCCGAAACTGATTTGTACCAGGAGGACCTAGAAACACATTAACCCCACTTAAAGCCTTTTTTTTTAGGATGTAGAGCGGTGATTACGGAAGTAATTGTCACGCAGATACTACACTCAGAGAAAACTCTCTTATAGATACCAATCAACGTATCTTTAAGGTTGAGCAAAAACTCTGAGACCCCTAGAACCCGTTCTACAGGTACAAAAATCCTTAACCTTAGTTTACCATTGGGGCGGGATTCGCGTTTGGACTTTATGACCACTATACCCTTCAAACGCCATGTTTGTTTAAAACTCTTGTGTGTGCATTCATGCATTCATGCATCATTCATTAATAAACAACTAAAAACAAAAAGAGTCTTTTTCGAGTCGTTTTTCAAGGAAACTAAATAACGAACGTTTTGAACTTCAGAGAAAGAGAGAAACGGAGAAAGGACTTAAGGATCTATACCATGGATTACGGAAGAAAGAGAGCTAGGAAATACACCTTCAAGATTCCCCAGGTCGAGGAACTGGGAAAGCTCGGAAAACTGGTGGTTGACCCCCAGGCTTTCAAGGAGAAGTATGGAAAACTTCTGCCTTTGCTCAATACCAACATGGTGGATGGGATCCTTCCCACCTTGGTACAGTTTTACGATCCAACGTATCACTGTTTCACCTTTCCAGATTATCAGCTCATGCCTACGTTAGAGGAGTACTCTCGTCTGATTGGAATACCCGTGTACGCGCAAGATCCGTACTCCGGTTTGGAAAAGAATCCTGACGACATTATCATTGCTGCAACTACTCCTTTGAACGTAGTCGACATCAGAACTCATATGGTGAGTAGAGGAGGAATTCAAGGATTGCCCTCCAAATTCCTGTTTGATCAAGCTCGGTACTTCGTCAGCATCCAAGATATGAGCGCTTTTGAGGAAATCTTGGCTTTGCTTATCTACGGATTGTTTTTGTTCCCTAACATTAACGATTTCGTCGACATCAACGCAATTAAGATCTTCTTGATTGGAAATCCAGTTCCAACCTTGCTTGCGGATGCTTATCACTCTGTGCATTCAAGAAACCTGCAGCGAGGAGGATTAATCACATGCTGCGTACCGTTGTTATACGAATGGTTCGTTTCACACCTGCCAAAGTCTAGCACTTTCTGGAACATGAGGGATGGCCTTTACTGGTCACAGAAAATCATGTCTCTCACTCATACAGACATTGATTGGTGTAGTCCTGACAACGACGAAACCAAGATCATTTTCAGTTGCGGAAGTTTCCCCAACGTACCCCTTATTGGAACTAAGGGAGGAATCAGTTACAATCCAGCTTTAGCCCGTCGTCAATACGGCTATCCTATGAAAAATATTCCAAGTAACATCCAATTGGAGGGTCTGTTCTTCAAGAACATCGACGATCATGGCAACATGCTGAAGAAGGAAATTGTCCAAGCCTGGCGTCTTGTTCACAGCAAAGGGAGAAGATTGTTAGGAAAACATCTTTGCATCTCCCTGGATCCTTACCTTCAATAGGTACGCGTCAGGGCATTCAAGCTCAGGATGCCATATCAACATCAAGAACCTATTCCCCTAAGGGAACCAATTTACCTTTTCTCCACCGATGTTGAAAAACTGCAAGCGGCATTAAACAAGGTATGCCAAGAAAGGAATGCTTGGAGGAACAAGTACCGAATCGTCAACACGGAAAATGTTGAGATTCATAACATCCTAAGAAGGAAGGATGAGTTACTTGAAGTACTCGATCGACAAGTGACACAAACGTCACTTTCTCATCATATCCCTCCTGCTTCCTGGATTATCGATCAGCTCACGTCAGAGAACGCTCAGCTCAAGAAACAGAAGAAGATGTTAGAACGTGAAGTCGGCTCTTCATCAAAGTTTTAAAGTCCTTTCTCTCAGTTTCTCTGTACTTCCCTTTTTCAAAGTGTGTAAAAACGGCGTTTTCGCTTAATTAATAAAAGTTTGATGTTTCATAACGTAATTATGGTGTTTCCTTGAAAAATAATAACTTAATTGCATATCATACATCGCTTTAGTCGTACGCACTGACACGAGAATTGTCGCGGATCTAATAAGTCACTTTCCTTTCTCCAGAAAGAGAGGAGGAGAAGGAGGTGAACCAAGACTTTCAAGCTGTCTCATCCATACAACACTCGTTCAAGTCGCAAGAAAAGAATGGAAGACTTTGAGCAAGAGAATGAAGAACTCAGGGAAGAGATTAATACTCTCAAAGGTACTGTTGAAAGACTCAATAGTATGGTAGAAGCCCTGGTAGTTGCGCAGAATCGACCAACGCCGGAAGAACCACAAAGGACTGTGGTTTCCGAGATTGTTTCTACTCCTATTCCTCAGTATACCATGCCGCCTGATCGACCTTGGGGCATGCCGTATAACTTTACTCCAGAAGGGTACATACCTCCAGCTTCTGAAGCTCCAAAAGTCACCATGGATATGCGTCCACCGGAGGGTTACAAACCTCTGGAAATTGAAGTTCCAAGAGCAACGGCAATGGGTTTCGCACAACAGAATACTGAGATACCGAGATCTGCTGTCATGGCTTCTCCACGACCAATTATGCATACTTTTCCCCCGCAGGGCGGACAAGTATATCATCACGCTCCAAGTGAGGATGCTGGCGTGTATGAAAGATTGGACGAGTTCCAGGAACAGTTTCTGCAAATGCAGAAGGAACTCAAGACTCTCCGAGGACAAGATCTATTTGGAAA